>NC_067399.1:540642491-540942491 GCF_016432865.1 Antechinus flavipes
TGTGAATGTTGGCCATCCCCAACTATGGGGGACCCCCCACCCCCCAATGGGCTTCTTCAACAGGAAAAAAGCACAGTTATAATGCCGCTGCATTCCAATTTTACACAGGCCGGATACAGGCCACAGGTTAGTCTGGAGGCAAATGTATGCTGAAGGAACTTCAGTATTCATGTGGTTTTGGCTTCTTCTGGTCTTTCTCAGGAGGGAACTTACGGGCTGAACTGTAGCGAGCACTGTGACTGCGGCCACGCGGACGGCTGCAACCCCATCACCGGCCATTGCTGCTGCCTGGCCGGCTGGACTGGTGAGTCCCCGCCCCCCTCCAGGGGTAACTTAATCTGTGGCCTGTAATGACCTCGGCCATTCCAAGATTTGGAGCCTCTAGGATTTGTCGCTCATCCTCTCGGACCTCGACTCCAAGGCTGCTCCAGTTACCTCTCTGATCCAAAGATTTTGTTCTGGGCGTCAGGAGGACCTGCTGGGCAGCCCCTTAACTAGGCCATGTGCAAGTGTGGGGGGCCCCCTGAGCAGGGCCTTAGAAGTCACTGACCGTGCACAGGAGACTTCACCTTTCTGATCCTCAATTCCCTTATCTGTACAATCAGATAAAAATACTGGCGCACCACCACTCTCCCAGGATGGTGAGAAAGGCGCCTTCTCAGTTATTTACATTGCGATTTTGGGATGGAAGGAATGAGTACCTTTCTGATAAAAATAAGATATATATGGCTTCTCCATGGCATTAGACATTTGTGCATTAGATAGGAATGTGGATTTAGAACTGGGAAGGGCCTTAATAGTCATTTAATCCAATTACCTCATTTTGCAGATGAAAACACTGAGACCCAGAGAAGCTTCCCTACCCCATCCTGATTTGGCCAAGTTCACAATGATAGTAAGCAGAATTTGAATCCAGGTCAGGCCCTCTAGTCTCTAAATTAAGTGTTCTTTCCATTGTATTCTAAGATCCTTTCCTTCTCTAAGATTCAGAGATTCTAAATGACCTGAGACTAGCTTCCCAGTTACTCAATTTACTAACCATCCTCAATAGTGCTTCCTTTCTCCTACCCTTTCTCCTTAAATCTGTTACAATTTTCTAGAGAAAAGAGCTCTTCTGTAGTGTGGAGGATGGGGATAGTTTGTCAGATTTGAGATTTTTCTTCCCTATTCTGCTATAGAATGTGGATCAGGAAAAACAGATGCCCAGAATTGCATACACAGCCCCTTTCCATCCCAGTAACTCCATCTCCCTCCTCCAAATGTTGTTGGCTGGTTCTACATGCATACCGATCCCTCCCTTCAGCCATGCTATTCACTCTTCCATGTCTCTGCTTTGTAGAGAGAAGGGGATAAATGGGAAAGTCACCATTTCCTAACATGATCTCATTCCCAATTTTATCAGTGGTTGGACCCCCTTGAAGAGAATGAGAAACCACGACCCATAACTCAGGCCCTACATCTCCTCTCCAATCTGGATCAAAGAATATCAAAACTTAAAAGGGCTCTGGGGTAATGGAAAGAGTTGGATTTGGATTTGGAATCAGGAAAGGCATGGGTTCAATTGCCAACTGACATGGGACACTTGGGTTATAAAATCAAGTTAATATACCAAAATACCAACCTCACAAAGTGGTTGAAAAATTAAAATAAGGATGTCTATAAAGGGCTTTGTAAACTTTAAATGTGATATCACAATTGCCCACAAGATGGTGTGTCTGCAGAGCATTTTTAAAAACTTAATGGGCTATAATATAAATATTAGCTCATTGCCTTCTAATCCCCCCTATTATTATCTTTATTTTACAGATGAGGAAAACAGAGGTTCAGAGAATTGTACCCGCATGTCACAGAGCAAACTCTGTCTGAGACAGAGTTTGAACCCCGTCCCATGTTTTGTCCATGCTTAGGTTTGGATAAATAGGCACTAGGTTGCACCATAGTACACAGAGCGCTGCGCCTGGAGACAGGAAAATCCAGATTCAAATGTGGCCTCAGACACCAGCAGCTGGGGAGTTCTGAGCCTGTCACTTAACCCATTCCTCATCTGTAAAACAGGGATGATAACAGCACCTACCTCACAGGGTTGTTGTGAGAATCAAATGAGAAAATAATAGTAAAGCACTTAGCACAAGGCCTGACACAAAGTAAATGCTATATACATGTTAATTGTTATTATCAATTATTATTATTAAATGTCAGCTATTGGAAACTGAGGTCAGAAAAGGGGGAGTGATTGTGCTCAAGAAATTTCAGGTAGTGTGAACGGTTCAAATGACTTTCAAATCCAGGTCCCTTCCCCCTCCTTCATGTATACTTGGACAACTATGATCTGCCCGTGGAGCCAGTTGAGCCTGCCTCATGACCCTCTCACCGATCTTATCTGACAGTCTTGCTTTTTGACTCTCAGATGAATAATTCAGGTTTATATTACTCTGAAGTCTCACATTTGCTACAGCTGGAAAGTTTCAGGGCAGCCTAGGGGCAGAACTTGCATAGCTGCTCCAGCCCTGGCCTTCTGTCCCTCTGGACAGTCTATTTCTATAAAATTAGACATAGCAACCAATAGGCCTCCCTCCCAGATGGATCTCTGGGGCTGATGAGAAATTGACTTTAATTTTTCATTGACTTAATTTTGAGTAAGCTGATAAGATTTTAATGATGTTCGATACTTAAAAATTCTTTCTTTGACAGGCAACCTTTCAGCCCCCACTATTCCACAGCTAATTTGCCCAAATGTGAATTATAAAGTCATATCAAAGATCTTATTGATGTCTTGCTATTCATTACCATGGTTGCAAGGTTACTGGAGACTCTAAGAAGGGCAGAAGTCAGAAAAAACAGCAGAAAACGTCCTGATGTCAAGCATTTTCTCCTCTCCCCCAAAAAGTCAAATTCCCTACTTCCACCAAAGCAAGTTGGCTTCTAAACTGGAAAGAGATTCAGAATTCATCCAGTCAGTTATTTTATAAGAGACTGAGCCCCAGAAAAAGCAAGCTAGCCAAAGACTCAGGTGGCTTTGCCTAGGCCAAATGCAGGGAATCATCCTCAAAAAATAATTAATAATGGATCAATTAATAATTAATCAATGAGCCAATTTTAAAAACTTTATTAAGATCCTTTTCTATTCTAGGTTCTGGCCCAGGCAAAGTGCAGGACAAAAAGAAAGCTCAGCTGCAGTTCCCGTCCTTAGGGATAAAACTGTGTGAAAGTGAAAATAAACAAAAAATGAGCCTTAGGGACTGAGATATATGATATTGACCGTTCAGGGATACTTTATTTTATTGCCCCTTACTTAAGTGCATTTCACAGATATTACAGTTTTTACAAATTGATTGATGCAAACGTCTATCAGCACCATTTTTCCAACAGCATTTGCTCACATTGTGTCTTTGTGTCCCATCTGGATAATTCTCAAAGATTTCAAGCTTTCTTCATTCTGGTGATCTGTGATTAGTGATAGTTGAAGTTACTATTTTAATTGTTCTGGGGTGCCACAAACTGTGCCCATATAAGATGGGGAACATAATAAGTGTTATATGTGTTCTGACTGCTCCGCCAACCAGCTGGTCCCCATTCCTCTCCCTCTTGTTGAGCGTCCCTGTATTTCCTGAGACACAATTTTGCAATAAGGCCAATTAATAACTCTACAAGGCCCCTTAACTGTTCAAAGAAAAGGAAGAGCCGACCAATGTGGCAAACTTCATTGCTGTCTTATTTTAAGATATTGCCACCCCAGTCTTCAGCAACCACCACCTGATCAGTCAGCAGCCATCAACATCTAGGCAAGACCATCCCTAGTAAAAATAAGTTATACCTTGCTGAAGGCTGAGATGATGGTTAGCACTTTTTAGCAATAAAGTATTTTTAGTTAAGGTATGTACATTGCTTTTCTGGATAAAATACTATTTTACACTTAAAAGACCAAAGTATAATGTAAACAGGACACATGTGCATTGGGAAACCAAAAAATTCATGTGGCTTGTTTTATTGTGATAGTCACTTTATTGCGGTGGTCTGGAAACAAACCTGCAATATCCCAGAGGTATGCCTGTAAATCTAAAAGGAGTTTAAGGAAGAAAAAGGTGAATGTGGTCTGTGATAGGTCAGAAGAAACTTCAGGGAGAGGTGGCCCTTGCTGTATTGCCTCCAACCAGAACTGTGATTCTGTTAAGACAGGGAGTTCTGAGTGAAGAATCTCCTTTACCCATGCAAACAGAAGTAGTCTTGGCAATTTAGTCTTTAGAGAATTGCCTGGGACACAGAGAAGGTTAGTATTTTGCCAAAAGTCATATAGCAAATAGTATCGGAGGCAGAATTTGAATTCAGATCTTTTTTATTCTAAGGCCAGCTTTCTAACCACTTTTTTTTTTTAACTTCTTAAAAAGATGAATAATATTTGGAGTAAATAAAGTGAGGGGCTTCTTTTGTGGGCCTTGATGGAAAAGAGGGAGCTTTTCTGGGGTCAGACTGTGCTCAAATAGTCTGCCTTACAAACCTGTGGAGAATGAAACTGTGGCCTTCCATGTTCTAGCTTGGAAAGGGATGATCTCCAGGCTCGATGCAGGGCCTCCTGAAAACTGGATCCTGAATAGAGCATGGGCAGGGGTTTGCTGGAGATAGCTCTAATCAAGCTGTTTGTTCAATTTTCAGTGTATCTTCGCCTCAGGAATTGGTAGTCACTACAGCTCAGGGCTTGATTTATAGTCTTATTATCTAGACTTTAAAAAAAGCAGCTGGGTGACCTGGTGGATAAAGTTCCAGATCTGAAGTCAGGAAGACCCGAGTTAAAATCTGGCCTCAGACACTTACTAGCTGTATGACCTCGCCTGCCTCAATTTGCTCATCTGTTAAATGAGCTGGAGAAAGAAACCACCAACTACTCCGGTTTCTTTGCCAAGAAAACCCCGCATGGGGTCACAAAGAATCATACATGACATCATAACAAGATGTTAATAATCCAGATTAAACTTAAATAGTTTAAATAAACTTACAAGTAAGTGTGTGCATACATTCCCCCCCCTCCCTCCCAGATCTTGGTTGTTAAACATTTCCCAGGATACTGCTCATTCTATAAACATTGTTTGAGCTCAGTAGGAAGACAGTAAAAAGCTTGGGGACTGATGTCATCAGCAGGCTGAAGACCTGGTAACTTTAAGCAAATAATAATTAAAATAATAAATATAATATGTTGTAAGGGAGAGAAGCTAAAACTCAAAAATTTTAAAAACAAATGAAAAAAAATGTTTTGAATATAACTGGGGAAAAATATTAAATAAATAGAAATGTCTTAAGTCAAATTTGAATTCTGGATTCTAGGACAAGCATTCTCTCCATCATGCTACCTTGGTGCCCCATAATTATAACTGGCTTTCATGTAGCACTTTAAAGTTTACAAAGTGCTTTACAGCCATCATTTTGTTTTAAGTCTTACATCATCCCGAGTGTGGGGCTCTTTTACTATTAGTCCAATAGCTCAGGAACTTCTGAGTCAGCCAAGTAGCATGACAAGGACCGACTTTCTCCATCCTGCTCCCTACCCTAAGATGCTCTGTTTAATCCCCAGACTTGTAGAACCTCAGGGATGGGAGAGCAGACCTACATCTGGGCCTCTGCTTCCATTCCAACTTGGCTTCTCCCTCAAACTCCTTTCAACCTGGATTCACCCCAACTTTCCTTACCCTTCTAATGACCAAGGAAAAATGGAGTCCTACATCTCTCCCTTTTACTGTTTTCTGACCCTGAACAAGTTTTTCAAACACTTTGAGCCTCTGCTTCCTCAACTATAAAATGTAGTTTCCTAGCTCTAAAATTCTGTGATTTTTTTTTCCCCCTGCCTCTCACCTTCCTATAAATCTTCTTCCACTATGACAAGATCATGTTTCCTCTTCAACCACCAGGTGTCCGCTGTGATAGCACATGTCCCCCAGGTCACTGGGGCCCCAACTGTTCCATCTCCTGCAGCTGTGAGAATGGAGGCTCCTGTTCCCCAGAAGATGGGACTTGCGAGTGTGCACCAGGCTACAGGGGTCCCCTGTGCCAAAGAAGTAAGGATGATCCCCTCTTTCCCAGTTTCTGTCTCTTGAGACTCTCCCTGCCCCCCAAACAGAGAAGACTAATTTTTAAATCATTTTAATTTCCTTTTTTTCCCTCAATTAGCAAACATCTGTTTTATCTCCCTCTCAACCCTGGATAACACATTTTCAGTTAAGCAACATAAATGCCCATGTTGGCTGGTGCCCTAAAATGTATGCCTCGTTCTACATTTCAAATCCTGCCTCTCAGTCTGCTTGTGGGCGATCACTTCTGGTAACTTTGGCTGGTCATTGCATTGATAAAGGGTTGTATTACGTCCTTCAAAGCTATTTGTCTTTACAGTGTTGTTGCTGTATAAATTCTTTTGGTTCCATTCACTTGGTTCTGCATCAGTTCATAGAAGTCTTCCCGGATTTCTCTGACTGTCCCTTTTGTTATTTCTTATGACTCAATAATATTCCATTATTTTCCTATACCATGAGTCCAACCATCCTCCAACTGATGAGTCCCCTCCTTAGTTTTCAGTTCTTTGCCATGGCTACTACAAAATTATCTTATATTCCCTTCCTTTTCCGGCGTGGCCCTGAAACTGATACCCAGGAAGCTTTCCAATTCAAAGGGAGTTTAGGGGCCCAGAGGGTCCTCCTTAAGAGCTTCAGTCCCAAGCTGGCTTTTGTTTGTAGAGCTTTCCTGGAAGTTTCATTGCGTTCTCCTTCCCTCTCTCCCTGTTATTATCACTCCTAGGAATTTCAAAAGAGGCTACTCTAAGATCATTAATGGAAGGGTCCTAAGTAATAGGCCCTCTGTAGAGAAAGTGACTGTTTACCTGAGCTCCAGATGGACTGACCCCCATAATTCCTTTGGGTGTTCCTTTGCTCATCACCTTTATCATGCCAGTGGGGATGTGAAGACTGGGGAGAAGAGGAAGAGTAGAGGGCCCCAGAGGTTTAGCACAGTTCCTGGCACATAGCAGGTGCTTAAGAAGCATTTGTTGACTTGACTAAATGGAGTCATCTAGGAGGATCAGGTGAGTCCTTGGTCCCTTCCCCACTAACTGCCATCTTTTGATCACCATTCAGTCTGCCCCGCTGGCTTCTATGGTCACAGCTGCAACCAGCCCTGCCCGCTTTGTGTGCACAGCAATGGACCCTGCCACCACGTCACTGGCCACTGTGACTGCCTCCCTGGATTCTCCGGTTCTCTCTGCAACCAAGGTACCAAATTTGTGGGGAGGAAACGGGAGGGGGGGAGGGGAAAAGGGGGGTAAGCTGGGGCCTGGGCAGAAATGGGAAGGCCTAAGGTGTGGCTAGGGCTTTGGAGCACTGGATGCAGGTCTTCATTTTGTAATTGACCCTAGGGAATCCTGGAAAGGCATCCCAGAAGGAGCCTGGTTATATATATATATATATAACCAGATTATGTAGTTGGAAAGGATCTTTGAGGTCACTTAATCCAATCCTTTCATTTTACAAGTGAGGAAATTGTAAACAGATCTCAGGGCCCTCGTTTTGCTGTTGCTCTTCTTCCGCCCTCTCTTGTAAAACTGACATTTTGCTTATAGAACCCATCCAGTTCCCACCAGGTAAGAAGGAGACTTCCTAGCTCTGAAGCCCACGGTCCCTTTATTTCTCATAGGTATGTGCTCTAAGGAGGAGATTTGAGACTTCAGTGTTTCCAATATAATGAGTCCTTTCTATTGAGGCAAAAATTGTTAAATACTTGCACACACAGTTGAAAATATTGAAAATAAAGAAAACATAGGCAAGCAATTCCTAACAACTGAGCATTAACTGAATATATTATCATCAGCAAATATTTAAGTGTCTTCTGTGTGGAAGGGGGTGGGAAAGAAATTCAGTCATTGATCTCAAAGAACTTATATTTAAATTGGGGAAATTAAACACCAACACATAAAAAGCTAAATAAACCAGAACAAATGACCTTAGGCAAGTCCTTATTTGTAAAATAAAGAGTGGGGAATGGACTAGGTCATCTCTAAGGTTCCTTCCAGCCTGAAATCCAGTTGCACATCATCTAATCCAATTTCTCACCCATTGAGAAATCTTTTCCACCACATCTCAGACAGATACTCTCAGTGTTGGAAGACTAATTGCCTGCTGGGGCAGCCTACTCTGTTCATGGATAAGAGAGCCCATGAGTTGATTCATTCATTCAAAGTGTGTGGTCTCTTAACATGCATGAGTGGAAAGTTCACCTCTCCATGCTTCAGGGGCTTTGTGAAGTATAAGCCCCCTGGGGAGCTGCCATGTCACAATTTCATGAGCCCCCACTTTTCCTGGATGACTTAATCATAAGCTGACATTCAGAAGCTTAGTTATTAAACATCAGAGAGTTGGCAGTCGATACAGATAGGCTGGATCTAAATTAGGTCCTAAACAGCCTGAGGAGTGTCTCTTGAATCATGCTCTGTCTGATTTATTGCCCCTCGCTCTAATGAGTATTTTCTACATATAGATTTAATAGAGTTTACTATTAATGGCAACTGCCCTGGTTAAGTCTCAAACCTTGTAAAAAATTGAGCTGACACTTTTTAATGACCTGCTTTCCAGGGGGTTACAAATTACAGACAGTGCTTAGGCAAAATCATTCAACATAGATTAAAGATAACTAAATGTTTTCTTCCTTTACTAAAGCATCTCTCTTCCCTCAACTTCCTCTTTACTCAAGCAGTCTACCAATTAATGTATTGAACTGACTGTAGGATTGAACATGTCGCTCTCATGTTAGGAAGATTTCAAAGCATGGAACATAACTAATTGTTTTATTTAAAAAATGGAATGTTAAATTGCGGAAGAGGACATCTCTAATCTTTGTACTTCTTAGAGTAGAGGGCAAAAAATGGGATTCTGAAATCCAACTCCAAATGCAATAGAAGATGCAAAAAAAAAGGGGGGAGGGCAGGAAGGAGATTGGACCAAGCCATGCAGCCATGGCTTAATTGTGTAGAACATGAAGAGACAGAGGCAGAATAATGAACATGGGCCATACCTAAGCTCTTGCCCAATGTCTTGCCTACTCAAGGTAGGTGCCAAAGCTTTTGTGAGAAAGGGCCATAGAATTCTGGGATCTTAGAGAGGGAAAAATATAAGTCCTCTAGTATGCAAAAATTGCTCCTGGCTCACTGATTCCTACTAAACCCAGCCCCACTGTGACAGGTGCAGATGTAGAAACCAGCCGGGTTCCATAACCCAAATGGGCAGTGGACAAGCCAGTTACTGAACCAATTATGTGGTTGTTTTTGTTTTTTTAATTGTTGTTTTTAAGAGAAAAATGTGCCTTGACCTGGGACTTGGCAGATTTAGTATAGTTTGCTTCCGTTTGGCTTTCACGTTTTGATTCTTTGTAGAGGAAGCATGGGGTAGATGGAAAGGACTGGTGAAGCAAGAGGACTTGGTTCTTTTCCCAATTCTGCCATTTACTTGTTTTATGTTCTTGACCCTTCTGGGCCTCATCTATGTAATAGAAGAGTTGGTCTAGCTCAGTGGTCCTCAAACTTTTGTTCTCAATATCTTTATCCTATTAAAAATGATTGAGGATCTGTCCAAAGAGTTTTTGTTTATATGGGTTGTAGTTATATTGATCACATTAAAAATAAAAACTAATTATGAATTTGTAGACTCTCTGAAAGGATTCCAGAGATTCCCAGGCTGCAGAACCACTGGCTAGCTAAATCCTTCCCGCTTAAGAGTTCTGGGATTCCAAACGTCACTGAAGGGGCTGGGCAGCAGATGCTGATGTTGATAGCAGATCTCTCTTGCCCTCCCTTGGGAAGTGAAGCTTTTTTTAAACTTTCCTCTCCACAGTTCCCACATCTGTCCCGAGTCTGGTAACCAGGTTTCCTGAGTATGTATGGCAAGGCCAGAGCAGATCAATGAATCACCAGGGTCATGATAGAGAGTCCCAAGGGGCAAAGGGGAAAGGGAGAAGGGGAAAGGTTCGTGACATAGGACGTAGGTATGGGAAAGTACTAACTCTAAGGCAGGATTCAGGTGGGATGGTAGTAGGAAAGCTGCTTCTTCCAATCCTTCATCATTAGGTTCTGGAAATTGATTATGTGGCATGAAAATTTACCTTATATTTTTTCTTGCATTTATTTTCCACATATTTATTTAGCTAAATGGTTATTTCCTAATAGAATGTAAATTCTTTGAGGGCAGAGACTTTTATTTTTCGTTGTATGCCCAGCACCAAAACCAGTGCCTGAATATTATAGATGTATAATAAATGCTTGCTCACTGACCGACTGATTGATGAGTACACCGAATTTGCCAAGGATGATTTTGATGGATGTGAAGAACGGTGATGGCAGGGTGGGACTGACGGGTGGGAAGGTGATGGCGATGGGATGATAGTGGGAGTGAACAACAGTGGTGGCTCTGATGAATATGGTGGTGACGGGAATGAGAAAGAGTATTTCTTTGGTCCCAACAAGGCCCTTGGGAAGGGAACGGGTGTGTGTTGGGGGAGAAGGTCAGGAAGATAATGTTTGTGGCTTGGTCGTCATGGATGGCTGAATTTTATAAGGCTTTGGGCCCTTGGCTAGGAGTAGGGTGAGATGAGGTCAGTCACAACTCTGTGTGCCTCTGCAGTGTGTGCTGGAGGAAGATTTGGGAAGGACTGTTCTCAGCACTGTTCGTGCTCCAACAATGGAACTTGCAATCCTATCGATGGCTCCTGCCAATGCTTCCCTGGCTGGATTGGCAAGGACTGTACCCAAGGTAAGCTGTTCTGGGCCCTCCTCCTTCACTATTTAGCAATAATTGCTACCCATCCAGTAAGCCTCAAGCCACTGTCCTACTGCCCCCAAAGGCATAGCTTCCTGCCACAGCCCCAAATTTCCTTTTGGAGTCACATTCATTTTGCCTGGACTCGAGGTAAGCTCTTATTTTGGTTTATGTTTACCCATTACCACCTGTTGTGTCTCCCCTGAGTTTGGGATCTGGGAGTAGGATCCTGAGCGCATTCAGAGGGAGCTGTGAAAAACCCCAGGCATATAGCCAATCAGAAGGGAAGTGCAAAGGCTTCCCACCTCCATTAGTCAGTTATTCTATTATGGGATCATAGACTGTTTTGTTTGTCCTTCGTTCTCGGAGAGGACCATGTCATCAGGGAGGTGATGCCGGGACACGCAAATGAATTAAACATGGAGCAGAGAGGGACCTAGAACATCATCTTGTCTACCCCAGTTCATTTTACAAATTAGGGCAGTGAAGCCCAGTGCTTTGCCCCAGGTCACAGGGAGAGTGAGACAGGATTTGAATCCAGGTCCCCCAGGAGTGCTCACCACTCCTTGGTAGGCCACTGTTCAGAACAAAAGTGCTATCCTCAAAGAGCTCTATCTGCAGTCCCCCGCCTGGAGTGAGTTCCCTAATGCGGTAGGGATAAGGGCAAAGCCGGTGCTCAGACACACAGAAGCCATGGAAGAATACGTCACTGTTTATAGAACATGCACGGAACAGGAGGGCACGTGGACCCAGTGACTTCAGAAGCAATCGAGGGATGAGGAACGCGCCATGCCAAATGGGGCGCGCGTCTCAGCAGCTTTCTGGGAGGGGAGTTTGAAGCGAGGCCTCGGAGGAGATGGTCTGGCTTGGCAGAAGGGCCAGGGGAGGCATTCTGGATACAGATCATTTTCCCTGCGTCGGGGGGGCTGAAGATATGGAGGTTGGCTTAGCCCCTTCTGTCCGAGGGGATACTCCCATCCTCACACTCTCTAACACTGTTGCCCTCCCTCCGTGTCTTTTTGACAGCCTGCCCACCAGGGTTCTGGGGCCCTGCCTGCTTCCACACCTGCAACTGTCACAATGGGGCCGGGTGCAGTGCAGACGATGGGGCCTGTCGGTGCACCCCGGGCTGGACAGGGCTCTTCTGCTCACAGCGTAAGCTCTGGCCCACCTCTGGGAATGACATGCGGCACTCTGCTGGACAGAGCAGGGCGCCTCCCGGCACCAGCTGAGCGGGGGGAGAGAGAGGGCAGGGAGGAAACCCCTCAGCTGGGTTTGGGAGAGCCCAGGTAGGGGAAGCACCTCAGGGAAGAGAAGTCGGCCTCCGCCCTCCTCCGCCCGCTCTCAGCTCAGCGAGTCCCTCCCTCCCCCTATCCTTTCACAGCCCATTCTGGAAATTTTCTGATATGCGCTGGCTTTTCCACCAACAGTTCTGGAACTCCATCTCCCCACACCAGAGCAGAGAGGATTCCTCTGACATTGGGTGCTGACAGAAATAAAACCCCAACCTGACCTCCTACGGGAGGAAGGTAGAGGCTCGGGGAGATTGCATGGGAAGATTGAAAGATGAGTTTTCTGGTCAGGATTCTGACTCACAACCACGTTACCTGAGTGTACCAGAACAGTGAAGCTGAGGAAACCATTAGTGGGTCATGAGAGACTGTCTTGTCTAACTCCTTATTTCACATTAAGGACACCAGGATCCAGAATTCTAGACAAGATTCAGTTAAAGTTATATATAGTGAGCCAATTCAAATTAGACCCTTTTCTCTTCCCTTCGCCACCATATCCCTTTAGGAAAGTCTTGGATTACTAGCCATGTGATCATGAGCAAAGTATAGATAAGGTCAAAGATTTAGATCTCCAAGGACTTTCATCTAGGTCAGCCCTCTCCTTTCATAGATGACCCAGATTTCACCTGACTCTTAGGTGAAAGGTGTCTGCTTGAGGGCACAAAGGGTATGGTAAGTGATTTGAATTAATGTCCTCAGACTCAAAATCTAGTTTTTTCCCACAAAAACCTGGTTGTCCCTCTTTGGTCACTCCTATTCCCATCATATCTATGAAAGGACTCTGTAATCTGGGCAGCACTATCTATGATGCTCTATCAGTATTATTCATATTCATGGGTTTAGGATGAGATCCGACAGGTTTCTCTATTCCTTGACCCCTGGGAAAGGTAACTGTTGGGGCTGGGGGTGTTTTTCCAGGTTGTCCCACAGCATTTTACGGGAAGGACTGTGGGCATGTGTGCCAGTGCCAGAACGGCGCCGACTGCGACCACATCAGTGGCAAGTGCTCCTGCCGGACTGGCTTTACAGGACGGCACTGTGAACAGAGTAAGCTGGCCCAGCCTCCTGGGGGGAGGGACATTCCTGGAGGAGGGAGGCTTGGGCCCCTCAGGTCCTTCTGACAATCTGCCAGATCCCCATTCCCTCTGAGCACTGCTCGTCTCTGATGCTCTCCCCACCCATCACCACCTGGGTGGAGGAAGAGACCGAACTTTACAAATAACCACCCAAATCACCTTTTACCATGGTCGCTGATCTCTGGTGCCTGATTACCAGGATCTGTAGAACCACGCTTCAGTGAAGTCTTTGAAGAATGGCTGAAACTCGGGGGAGATGTTGGGATGCATCCTGACCTAGCGCCCTGCTAAAGCTTGCCATTCTAGCTCAAAAAACCCCCTCCCTTTCTGTCAGACCTCAGAATTAGGGCCCACCACTGCAGGGCAGGTGAGATGGACATGTCCCTACAGATGTTCTTATTAGTCTGATAAAGGTCAGTCCTTAGCTGGAGGCTCTCAGCCTTCTGGTTCTTCAGAGCAAACTCTTAACAGGATACTTTCCTGCTTTGTGAGGAAGGAAGGGAGAGGCCTGTGTTCACTGCCAGGGGTAGGTGGAAGGGGGCCTTCAGCTCAAATTGCTGCCTACAAGGGGCCCAGGAGGTTACGTACTTTCTGAGCACACTATCCCAGTCCTTGTTGGTGTAGACAAGTAAGAGACAGGTTGGCATTCAGGTGTGGTATTGCAGGGATGGGACAAAGGAAACTGAGGAGTACAAAACTCAGTTATTAGGGTGATGAACCTGCAAAGTTCAAGGCATCCCTTCCCAGGCCAGTTCCCACAATTTGGAACTTGATAGACAGCAGTTAGAATCAGGTTTGGACAGATAGAGAAGCACAGAATTCTAATTTTGTGAAAGGGATCAGGGAGTGTTTCCCAACATTGTCATACAAAGTAGATGGGTATAACATTACAGAGGCAGAATAACTGTGAATCCTAGGAGAGTATCACTCTCACACACCCCCTCAATCATGCAGTGTACAAGCCCTGGAGCTTCACTTCCTTATCTGTTAGCTTTGCAGCTGAAGCCCAGTTAATGATATGCTGAGACTCCTTCCCTGGGGATCTTAAGGTATAGTTAGTCCAGGCTGGAGAGAGAGATGTGATAAACTGCAACAAACTTCACGAAGAATTTGTCTTTGAGGCACCTTTGAGGTCAGAGGATCATAGATCTGGAGCTGAAATCTCAAAGATTACCTGAACCAACCCCCCTACATTTTACAAATAAGGAAACAGATTCAGAGTTCAGTGACTTATCCCAAGTCACACAGCTAATAGAAGTGAGATCTGAAATTATGTCCCGTCTCCCTATTTAGTGCTTTGCCCGCTGGGCCACACTGGTCTGGCCTCCCATCCCTTGTCCCCAGTCCCTGCCAGCCTCTGCTCCTTTGAATGTCTGGGTGGAGGAGGAAGGAGAAGAGATGTCTCTGTTTTAACAGTTCTGTCTGTGCTATAGAGTGTTCCCCAGGAACCTTTGGCTATGGGTGTCAGCAGCTGTGTGAGTGTATGAACAATGCTACCTGTGACCATGTCACTGGCACCTGCTATTGCAGCCAGGGTTTCAAAGGCATCAGGTGTGACCAAGGTAAGACAAGACTACATGGTCCCGCAACTTAAGGCATGGAGAAGGGAGGGCAGGAAGAAGCTTCTAGATTGCAGGAAGTATCCTAGTTTAAGGTAAAAGGAGAGAAAAAAATCCCAGAAATTGACAAAGTTGGGAAGGAGAAGAGATGTCTTAGATTTGGTCATGGGGAAAGAAAAGAGGGTTCAAGATGGAAGGTAGGTCAGGGCTTGTTACAGCTAACACTTAGAGAAGTTTCTAATTTGAAATGACTGAAAGTCCTTGATCTCTGATTCTGTTACAAAATTTAGCATTTATTTAAGGTGCAAGAAGCAGCTAAACCGAATGTTCTATGGAGCAAATAGAAAACTATACATAGAGTGACACACACAGAGAAACCAGCATCACAGATAATCTTCTCATTTGCCCTTCTAGGGCAAATTAAATGCCAAAGTCATAGTTTGGGGACTGGAGGGTAATCCCACTGAACTCATAATCACATTCCATTCTCCATTATCTGTGCAACAACAGAGTTGAAGGACATTTTTGTTTGGATTGGGGAATATAAGGAATTTTTAATGGGCTGGTTTACTTTCCTCATCTTATTTGGCTCATGATTTCTTCCTTTCTTGAACAAGAGGAGTCTCAGAAGCTCCTGGGGATAGTAAGGAAGCCAGTCTGGGATGAAATATTTGCCACAAAAAAGCCAGAGTGATAATCCACAAATGAATAAAAAAGAGCTAACTCTTCTTTCCAGAACTGTGATAAATAACTCTTGCCTTTGTTATTATTCTTAATACTTTTCAAATGACTTTCATTTCTGACTCATTTGATTCTTAAAGTATTGCAAAGATGTAAGAAGGATAAGTAAATCACCCCCCCCCCCCCCCTTTTTCTTGAACAGGTAAGGAAATAGAGGCCCATCCAGGTTCACATAGTCTTTGGTGTGGCAGGTTAAGATAGGGTTCCTTGTCTCTTGCCTCCAGATAGAGAATTTAGCTAATGATGTTTAAAAGAGGAAGATGATTTTAGTGAGGAAACGACGGGTAGTATTTATGACTCAGAACAAGAAAACTCAGGTTGGGGATGTTGGAGGTATAGGGCAGGAATCCTGTCCTGAGGGCTCCTCCCCACACACTTTGCCCCCCCAGCTGCCCTCATGATGGAAGAGCTGAACCCCTACACCAAGATCAGCCCAGCCCTGGGCTCAGAGAAGCACTCGGTGGGGGCCGTCATTGGAATCGTCCTGCTGCTCCTGGTCATCGTGGCCCTGCTGAGCCTGTTTGCTTGGCACCGGCAGAGACAGAAGGAGAAAGGCAACGACATGCCTCGGGTCTCCTACACGCCAGCCATGAGAATGACCAGCACCGACTACTCGCTGTCAGGTAAGGACTGTATGGGACACACAAAGATAGAGGGCCTTCCCAAGACCCTGCCCACTCCACAAACCCACAGAGGGAACTTCACTTCGCAGAGTCCTCCCAAGAGCAGATGACTCTTGTGCTCCCAAGGTCAGGTTTTGGGAGCTGGCTTAAGAGAAACTAGTCTCTCCAAAGCTTTGGAGAGATACTAAACCAAAGGACTGAGGTGATCCAGACTGATGCAATTCTGTTATCAGTTTCCTCCCAAGAACTTGAATCTTGTGATTTATGCTACATTCCAGGGAGGAGGGAGGAGGAAGAGGAAGAATACTGGAGCCTGGAGCCTTGAATGTCAGGAAGGGGCTGTTTTGAATTCTTCTTCCCTTCTCATCTTAATGCCCCTAAA
This sequence comes from Antechinus flavipes, assembly GCF_016432865.1. NCBI lineage: Eukaryota > Metazoa > Chordata > Mammalia > Dasyuromorphia > Dasyuridae > Antechinus > Antechinus flavipes. The sequence continues at coordinate 540,658,943 of NC_067399.1, forward strand.
CAATTGCCAGTGCCCCACTACCCATGGTCCCTCTCTCTTCCTTACAACTCAATGCCAGATTTCATCATTATAAAAATTCTAGTTTTCCAGCATTCTACAGAAGGTTGGCCAGCCAAGCCCCTCTCCCCACCCCCGAGGCTAGATCACTGGGGCAAAGCATCCATACACCCTTACTCCTCTCACTCTATATCCCTGGAAAGGGAGGGGGGGACAAGGAAGTGTCCCCAAAGGCTCTCCATCATACTTTTTTTAATGGTGTTTGGAGAATCCCAGCACTAATTTGAAGCTTCCAGAATAAATGCTCCTCTAAATGGTGAGCATATTAAACCTACTTGAGAAGAGACAGAACCTAATACTGATTATGGGGAGAGATGACTTCAATTGGATTGCCTCTGCCCATGGCGTTAACTAGTTCCTCTTATCTGTACCCCTGATTTTCCCAATCACCCTTGTGGTGGGTGGGGAGAACTGAAAAAACAGACAGAACAGGGAAGGAGAGTTTGAGAGATCAAGGCATATTTGGCCAGGAAAGTATAGAAATCTGATCAAGTACATTTAGAAGACCAGAAAAAGGTGTGTGGGGGGACTTAAGCACTAGAGAGAGTTGGATAGTGGGCCTGCTTTGACCTCCAAAGATCATCCACCCAAATTGAAGAAGGAAAAAAAAAGCTGGCTTATATCATTTTTAAAAATTCAATTAATATAGAAATTGTCCCAACTTGCTCTCACTTTTCCCAGACCCTCTCTGCCTTTTCCCCCTTGAGTTTCCATTCTCTGCCCCCACTTCCTTGGTATCTCCACCAGTGTCTTTTCAACCCTATCTCCTTCCCTCATGCCTCTCCAATGTCTGCTTCTTTTGCTCTGATTTCTGCCTTCTAACTCCCATCCCTGTTCCCGAGTCTGTCTTTCTTCATTGTAGCTGTATCCTGGCCAACACTCTCCCCTGCCTCCACATCCCACTCCCAGCAGGGCAGTCAGCTAAGACAAGTGTGAGTGTGTATTCAAAGCTCTGCTTTTTCATTCTAAATTCACTGAAGCAAACTTCCACAAGATGTCAGCAGAGTCAAGAACACCCCCTATTTTCCACTCTGGGACACCACAGACCCATCACAACTACCCATTGCTCTACAAATCAGGACGCTCGCTTGTCTCCCCCTCTTCCCCCCTACCCCCTTGCCTGCTGCTCTGTAGCCTTCTCCCATTCAGATAGCACCCTGCAGCAGTTATCCATAAGAATGTGTCAGAATGCACCTGTTCGGTAACCAGACTACTGACAAATGTGGGTCCCTTTACTATTCAGCCAGAGCAGGATAGAAAAGCAAGAGTTGGGAGTTGAGGTTTAGGATCTGATATTGTACCCTCAGAGGCAGGATGGCATGGTGAGTAAAGGGCTGGCTTTGCACTCAATCAAACCTGGAGTTGTCTCCCTCTGAAATATTAGCAGTGTGACCACAGGCAAGTGTCATGTAAGACCTCAGGGCCACTAGATAACCCTGCAAAATATATAGATAAGTTGCTGATGTGTATCGGTGTCTTTCAAGAGGGAGTTCTTTTACTGGGACTTCATGTTGATGAAATCCCAGGTCTAAAGGGGAAAAATTTGTGGCTTCTTTGTGCTATTCCTATTCTTTAGACATCAGCTTCTTAAATTGTGGTTTATGACCCCATATGGGGTCTTATAACTGAATGTGGGGGTCACAAAATTGATTAATATCACTAAATGTTTGATTTGTATATCTATTTTATGTGCTATATACCCAGGGCCACATAAAAACTCTTGGGCAAAAAGGTGTTGTGAATGAAAAATGTTTAAGAAGCCCCGGTTTAGACAATCAAGAATCATCTTTTTTCTGAAGGGGTGTGGCAGTTTCTCCACTTCTCATCAGAACCAGGGTCAGGGGAACTCTTAAAACATGAGACCACTTGTGATTGGCAGGGAAGGGGAGGGAAGAGAAAGGGTTGGATTGAATCTATCCATATCTTCTCTTCCTCCTGGGGACAAAGGTTCTTCCCAACACAGCAAGGGATCATTCAGACATGTATAATCGACTATTAGTGCCATTCTCTTTGGTTTTGGGTGAAGAGGGCTGCTTCTGAAGCAATCTCCTGAGTCGAGTCGATATTAGAACTTGCAAGCTCATTTATCATTCCTTCAGGATGCCAAACTCCAAAAGTAATCCCAGTGTCATCTTCTATTCTGGAAAGTCCAGTCCATATGTCCAAAGGACACATTCTGGAGGGGGAGAGGGAGGGTCTCTATAAAATGTCCTTTTGGGACATTCAGGAGCTTGGAGAAATGTCGGGGGCTGGCTAAGTTTACGAGGCACTCTTGGGTCCTCCCCAAGCCATGTTTTGTGCTCTGGGGTGTGTCCCTGGGCTAAGGGGATTGGGGGTGTTTGTGTGACACCTTGTTCTCTTCCCAGATGTGTCTCAAAGTAGCAGCCATGGTCAGTGCTTTTCCAACCCCAGCTACCACGCTCTGACATGTGGGGTGCCTTCCGAAACAGTCAGTAATTTGGACAGGAACAGCTCCACTAAGGTATCTGTCATCAGATTTCCACTTATCCTGCAACTTCCCCAGTCTAGCTCCATTTTCTTTTAGAAAATTCCCCAGAGCTGCTCTTCTCTTTGGGCTACATGCGGGCAAAAAGTACAGGCAATACTTCTACATGAACCAACGTGTCACAGGTTACTGATAGCTGGTTAGCTGTGTTGATTGGAGTACCATGATAACAAATTTCAAATAAGCTGGGCTCAAACTTTGTTCCCCAACCCCAGTTTGTATATCCAAAAGGATAGGATAAGAACATAAATGGCTAAGTGCAAATCCATCCCCACTAGATGGGGATGAACAATGAAAACATTGCAAAGTTCATTCCTTAATGGATTATCTTATTTGTACACAAACGATAGCTTAATAATTGGCTTAGTGATATATCTGCAGTGGTCATATAATCCTTCATAATATTTTTCAAAGTGCTTTCAAATTCATTATGACTTTAGATCTTCAGTCTCTCAGTGAGGTAGGCAAGATGAGAGAATCCTTATCTACATTTTACAGATGAGGAAAATGAGATCTAGGATGAAAGTCACATAAGCTTATTGGCAGATTGAAACCCAGGTCTTTTTAACTTTTATTTTCATGTTCTTTCTGCAAAACCTTGCTATTTCTACAAATCTCTTGAGACTTGACAAATTACTTTAAGTCTCTGACTGCTACAACATGTGGCAGGTAACTAGCCTATGCTGTAACTTCACATTAGTATTGATAGGATCCTAGCTCGGAATAAACAATTCCACGAAGTTCCCCATGGAGTCAGTCACCTCTCAATCAGTCCCTTTGATGACGAAGAATGGCAACTTGCTTCTGCTTACATCAGAGGATGCCATCTGACCTCTATTGGCCTATAACAGGGAAATCAAAACAGTACTAGGAGAGAGAGCTTCCTGGACATCCCACCTTCCTTTACATGGCTCATCCCCAAGTAAATTTTGAACACCATGATATGACGCTAGAGAAGCTGCCCTCTGTACACATACCCTCTCATCCCCAGCCATTCACATGTAGGCATATCTCCCTTCTGCACACATTCTCTTTGTATGATGTGTATGATCACATATGCATATGCTTGAATGCCCGTTTCTTGAACAAGCACACCTCTCCACAGATACATTTTTATAAACTTCTACACACAGCCCCCAAAAGATACACACCTTCACAAAACACTTTCTTTGGACATACAAAAATACTTTTTCCTGATATCAGCCCTTTACATTTGTATGGCACTTTATTGGCATGTGAAACTGGCACTTCTTTCATCACAGTAAAATATCCTAATTCTCCCAGAGGTAAACACGACAGTTATTATTACCTCCATCTATAGAAGAGGAACTCAAGGTAACAGATCAAGATGGGGAAAAACAAAAAAACAAAAAACTGGACCATTATCCAACATGGCAATTCAAGTAACTTCTCCATCTTTATTGCCACGCCATCCCTTATTTGCTTCATCCACATTAACTATGGCATATTGTTGAGATAACAGCATAAACTAAATACTAACAACTTCAATACAGTTGCAGATGGATTCTCAGGCCCTAATTCTGTCTCCTAATCCTAGTTTCTTGTGATTCCTCCTCATAGCTGGCTTCCATAAGAGAGGTCCTGGGTTTCAACCTCTGCTTTATTACACACTAGTCACATAATCTTGGCCAAGGCACTTCCCCTTTTATAGCCTTAAGTTTCTTTATCTGTAAAAGCAAGGTATTGGACTAAATGACTTCCATGTCTTCTAGCTCTAGACATATGATAAAATAAAGTCAAATCAGTGTGCCAAATGACAATCCTACAGCAAAGTGATGTTAAGGGATCAAATGGCTTTTAATGCTCTTCCTAGCTCAAAGGCTTACCTGTTTGGAGAAGATCCAAGTCATAGACCCTTGGAAGTGGGACAATTAGAAGTACCTACGGTTTACCCATAAAGCATGGATGCAGGAATCAAACCCACATCTCTCTCTCTTACAACATAGTCTTTTTTCTCTCTGGGAACATGCATGCATGCACACGCACACACACATACCTATTTTATCTAGCTATATACCCAGGGCCACATAAAAACTCTTGGGCAAAAAGGTGTTATGAATGAAAAATGTTTAAGAAGCCCCGCTTGCCATGAAGAAATTGACCCATCCCAGAAGCTCTGGCCCAGCTGTACCTCAATATCTAAAGAGTTCTTACCTCCAAGCCACTGATAAGAGTCTTCATTTCCTTACCTGTGAAATGAGGAGGGTTGAGTCTCATAATGTTTTGAAATTTTCAAAAGCAGGATCTACATGAGGCTGTATGCTGTAATGGCTAGAGAACTGAACTGGGAATTAGGAAGAGTTTAATCCCACTTCAGATAACTTAATAGCTGTGTGACCCTGGATGGACAGGTCATTCACTCAAGCTAAGTCTATTTCCTCATGTTATACAGATAATAATAGCGTGCACACACACCCACATCTTGGTTGTGAGGGTCTGATGAGATAATGGCTGAACATGTGTCAGCTTTAAAAGCACTATATAAATGTAAATTATCTTTATCGTCATCTGAAAGGGAGACCCCTGAACATCAGAATAATTTATTTAGCACTGCAGCCTCTACCAATTGCTCACTTCCATCAATCCCTTCTCTCTGCTTTTATTCGAAAGTGGCTCTTTGAGGGAAGCCCAGGCTCTGTGGTAGTTGAAAGCAGAGGCTTCATCATAGCTAAATAAAGCAGAGAAGGCACTGATGGCATCTGGGACGACCCAGATTTTCCTACTAGGAAACAAATAATTAAACTAGATAAAAGTGTATTTCTCTAATTTGTTCCTGTAGTTGTTTCTTAGTAGAAGCATGATGCATAGGCCATGTCACAGTGACTTCTCAGCAAGAACCACTGTGGCTCTGGTTCTTCAAACCAAATAGTCCCCTCTCACTCTCCAGAATAGGCCTGAGAATGTTTTCTGTAAACATGCTTCCTCAGTAGGGATTGGGAATCTGTTAGGCAAGCACAATCATACTGGATTACCAAAGTCCTTCTTTGCCTCCCCCTGCCCCTAAACCACACTTGCCAGCATTTCTCCCCATTCTCACCACCAGTGGAACGTGTTCCATGTCTTCAAACATAAGAGTAACCAGGGTGGGCAGAGGCTATTTATTGGGTCTGGGATTTGAGGGGACAAGGGACTTGGTGTCCTTGAGGGAAGGGGTGGGGGTCTGGATGACTCAGTGTTAACCCAGTCTCCTGCTTTCCAAACAGCTCAGTAACAAATCCCTTGACAGAGATACGTCTGGGTGGACACCTTACAGCTATGTGAACGTGCTAGGTCAGTAAACATGTCCAACCTCAGTTTTCAAGTCCTATCCCATCATCCTCTGAAAGACTCTTGGGATCTTCCTTCTCCCAGAACTCCTTCCATAGGACTCTTATTTTGGCAGAACTTTGGGCTGCTTCTCTTTTCTTTGTCCTAAGGGAAATGACATAATCAGGCATTTGCCCCCAGCATATGATGTGCCTTTTCTGGGAAGGGCATGTTGCTGAAAACCTGAAGTAGAAGAAGGGAGACTGTTGAGGGGGAGTAGTGAGAACAGTCTATGGCAAAATGGGCTAAGATTTCCTACAGGGAGGAGAAACACCCATGGTTCCTTCCTTCGATCCTAATAAAAACTAAATTTTTTTTTAGTTCCAATGGGCAGGATTGAGACATATGTAAACATATACAAGGTTTTTCCCTAAATCACAGTGAGGATCCTAAATCTGTAAGGTCAGACAACTGTCTCCACTTGGGCTAAATGCCACTGGATAGGAGCACTGTTCCCTGGGAAAGGGGAAGCTAGTAGAGAGGGAAAGCCTTTTACTCGTGGCCTGCAAGAGGATGGGTACCATTTTCAAAATGCACCCTCTTTGTCTCTGCCTGTTCCCAAGCTTGCCTCCTTCTTAAAGCACCAAAAGTTTATCACTGGCCACCCTCTCCCCTATAGTGGACAGAGAAAGGGAACAAAGCCACCTTAAGTGTCTATCATCAGGCCTCCCTTGGAGTGTCTCTATTATCTCTTCCTAAACCCTATGTGTCTCATACCGTAGGGGCTCTGGGAATAATGGCTCCTCCCTGTCATTCCTCTCACTAGACTCCCATTTCCAGATCAGTGCCCTGGAGGCCAGGTACCCGCCCGAGGACTTCTACATTGAACTTAGACACCTTGGCTGCCCCGCTGAGCCAAACACACCAGGTCAGATCCCATTCCACTTTGCTTACCTTTTATCTCATTCCACCAAGCCCCAAGATATGGAGCTCTCTCTCTTCCCACACATCCCTTGCTAAATACCATACCATGGACCAATCGTTTCCAAGCAAGTGTGCCCTATGCCTTCACCTCTCTTCCCCCTCCCCCCAATTCTGGTTCCCGATTGTCAATGTGGCCAGTTCTTCTATGCAACTTGGAAAACTAGCCAGGATACTTATAGTAAAGGTCTTGAGGTGTGGCAATGGAGAGAAGGGTACTAATGATCAATCCTATTACTCATCAATACAGCATCTAAAGCACACGTTTCATTCCAGGATGCCTTCTTGTCACTACCCAGCATGCTCTTGGGTCTTATTACCCCTGCCCCCCTCTGAACTCCAAGTTGATATGAGTTCACAAAATATAAAATTCACACGAATATGAAGATGAATTAAACATAATAAGGATGATAAAGCACATGATAATTTCCAAAGCCAAAGAAAGGCTTTGGGGTTTGTGTCTTTTTGTTTCTGTCCATTAGCATGGATAGTTGAGATTTGGTTATCAATCTATGGCACTCAGGATCCTGAAGGAGTGCCCCAGACAAACTACCACCCGGGGTGCCTTCCTTTCTTTCTCATCACTAGATGCAAAGTATAGTTTTTGAAAGTGGGTGCTCTCATCCCATGCCTGTCACCTTAAGGCCATGGGGAGATTGTGGCTTAAATGAGAGAACAGGAACTAGGGTCTCACTGACTTTATGTTCATCATCAGCAAAATAATCATAAATTATCCATCATCCTTAATTGAATATTCATTAAGCATACAAGAATACTGGATGAGTGCTCCAGAACTAGTAACTTGGGAAAGAAAGGAAGAAGAGGATAATCATATTCATTAAAATAAGAGGTGAGAGAAACTGGGGAGCTAGGAATAAATAAGTCAGAAGTAATGCTGAAGAAGGAATAGGGGACATCTATGTGAACACATTCTCAGCAAAGATATTCCATAGAGCCTTCACTGAACTGGAGTTCCTTCTACAGCTGCCCCAGACTTCAGGTTCTATACAGCACGAAGTAATAGAGCCTCAGATTGTTATTTCTGGATTTCAGGTCCTAGGACGATGTAGTTTGACACCAAATACAGAAAACTCAGTCCCATTGTCAGCTCAGAGGAATAGAGGGTTCTGATTTTATTCCTCTGAGCAAGATCCCCAACAGACATAGGTACACTTGTGTAAATATTCCCCAGTGCATGTGCGTGTGCACACACACAAATGTATTTTAAGATTTACAAAGGGCCTTACACAAGTTGGCTTATTTGACCTTCACAACAACTCTATGAGTTAGATGCAAAAAGCTGAATTTCCTAGTCTCAATTTCCTAGGCCCACTGCTCTATCTCAATATATCTAGGATTTATGTCAATGCAAACTCACCCAGCTTAAACTTAAAGGGAGACCCAATTCTGGCTTTCTTTTGTAGGAAATGCTAAGAAACAGCAAAAAACAATGACCTGGTAATCAAGAACTACAGCCCAAATTTTCATTTTTGTCTTATTTTGCTGGTTCTTAGCAGGAGTGATAATAGATTATGATTGACCAGGATGGCAGACTGCTTTAAGGCACAATTTCATAGCATCCACTCACCAATAGTCTGTGCTGCAATAGAAAGAAAACGAAAGAAGCCAAGACATCCAAGTTCTAGGACCAAAATGCTTTACTGCATATGACCCAAGACAAATTCCTTAAACTTTCTGGGTTTCAGTATTCTCTACAAAAGGCAAAAGTCATCCCTGACACAAGCAAAAGCACTGGCATTAAATGAACCACGTTCAACTCAATCCTGGTTCTTGTAAATACACTGCAGATAGAAATACTTTTGAGTCGGCAACATCAGCTAAGATAGATTTGTTCTTCAAAACTGTGTTTGCAGTCCTGATTTCCCAGCAATTGGCAAATAAGAAACACCTCCAGATGGCCCTCATTCTTCTCATCTCCACCACCAGAGCCTTGAGACAGGATGGAGAAAAAGTCTCTTCATTCTTTGATGATAACCACCAGGTTATTCCAAGACTAAATCACATACCTGCACGGAACAAGGGTCTAAAAGTCCAGTTTTAAGGTTATGAGTGGAGAAAAACTCAAAGGAAAGATCTTCAATAAGATTTCAGAAATCTAGAGTCATAGTTGGCAAATAGCCCACTTTAATATCTTAGAAATATTTTGGCAACAGTGCCTACTAGTAATGTTGGGAAATAATGCCTAAAAACGATGCCATCAGATACTTCCTTCTCCCAAGGGGTCTCCCAGCTTTGAGGGCCCCAGAACTTTAAAACAAGATATCTTCACAATAAATTCACAAGTAGAAAGTTAGGAAGGATCAGTATGAAAGCCAAGGGAAGAGCAGGAAGAGTTACATTGGAGGGAATGGTGAGGAAAAACAGCCACCTCTCTAATTTCCTTTTTTACTTTCCTGAGAGTAGTTGGTTGGGCTTGTCTGAAATGGAGTTGGAATGGTGCTAAGGAAAAGGATTAAGCTGGTCAGAGGTATTATTTTCACCTCCTTAGGCTTCTTCTCATGAGCAATACCACTGGGTAGGCTTACAGCTTGTCCACATAAGGGAAGTGACTAAGTTATATAGATGGGAGTGCTGAGTTTTTGGTGATGAAACCTGTTTGATCTTGTCAGCACAGGTACGAGAAAAGATAGCAAGATTTACTTAAGTTTTCACAGTTAAAGTCATGCAACAACACTCTGGCCTTCATTCTCAAATATGGTACTTAACTAGTGCAGCCAGAAACTATCAAGATATATGCAATGACTTTTTACATCCAAATACTGCCTCCGGACATGGGAGATGAGAGCCATCACAGGAGAGCCCTAGGAAAGACCATCATTATCCTCAACTCAAGCTCAGGGCCTGAAGTCCCATAGGTATTAGTCATATCTGCTTAAGAACTGAGGAGCCCCCAACCAAAGTTCAAACCAGAAGCACAATCACCCTTACAAAATTAATAAGCACTGCTTTTTTCCATAACCAACTCTCAATTACTCATTAATGGAGAATCCAAAGTAGACCATGGAAAAGAGATAACCATTTACCTAAAAAACACCCACTTTTAGATGACCTGTGTCAATCCACACTCTTCAATAATAAACAGAGTTTGGGGCAGGTAGAACCCAAGTTGGTATCTGGCCCCTATGCGTGCATGGATGCATGAAATCTGGCTGCTTTCATAACAAATCTACGTGACTTTGGCTTATCCATGCCTTTTCCTTCCTCCTTCTTCCCCTCCTCATTAGCATGGCTAATTGAGAGCTGGCTCTGCTTCTTTTCATGGCTGAAGCAATTAATTTTAGGAGATGGAAATTTTCTACATGAAACAGTTCTATCAGAAACACCTTTAGTCATGGAGAAATGTAGGGGGGTAGAGGTGGAGGAGGAGTGGTGACTGCCCTCTGGCAGGGAAGAGAGAGGGAGCAAGTGAATCATCTGCCACCCACTACCCTTAATACTCTCCTCACTTACAATACTATTTCTTTTCCCATTCTATGTTTTTTTTTTTTTTTCCTGCAGGTGCTTGTGGGATGGATAGACGTCAAAACACATATATCATGGAGAAAGGTTTCAAAGGTAGAGTATCCGATGCCTGATGTGCCATTAGCAAAGAATTTAGCTGGATTAACACTACAGACCAGACATGGCCAGAAGTTCCTCAAACCTCAGAGAAATCGGCACATCTAAAAAAATAATCCACAACATCCTGATTCTGGGTAATTCTACTCAGAAGGAGCAAATGTTAATAATTCATTTTTAAAAATTTCAATTAGTTATATCTGCTTAGCAAACTCTTTGTGGGTTATTTTTATAGGTACCAACCAAATGACTCCAAAAATGTAGAATGCCTTTATATCCAAACAATTAGTGTGAGCTAAATCAATGAAAAATTTGAAATAAAGTCAATCTATCTGCCCCAGAGGCTTCCTGTCTTGAGCTAGAAAGAACTACCTTTTACACCCATCAAGGTATGAGAAATGAAAATTATAAATCCTTAACGTCCAAAGGGTCCCAATCCTCTCCCCTTCCTTGAACAAAGAATCTATTTCTAGTGACCAAAACAAATCTTTATCACAAGGGAAAAAGATGAGAAGGTACAGCTGTGCCTTAGAGCTTAGAGCACACATCAGTCAGCAAGCATTTATGTGGCAGACAGGCACTATGCCAGATAAATACAAAGGAGATAATCTTTACTTATAGAAGCCCCAGATTTCTAGGGCATTGAGGAACATATAGAACAAATGTTAAGTCAGAAATACTTTTCTTCCTCTCCTGAGAAAATTTGTTCTCTCGGTGATATCTAGTGATTTTCCAGAATTAGTGATAATTTGCTTTCTTTGGCATAAAATAAAGGTGATAATATACTACCTATCTTAGGGGGTTGAGCCTAAAACTCAAATAAGATAATGCAAGTAAAGGGCTTTGTACACACCAAGTGCTATATACATGCAAGTAACTTTGATAAAAATCTCCACTTATTAATGATGTGGAATCAAAAAAGACCCAGAGTTCACTTCTTGCCTTAGACGTGTTTTAGCTAGGTGACTTTGGCCAAATTACTTGACCTCTGTCTGCCAGCAGAATGAGGGGTTGGACTTAATAATCTTTACAGCCTCTGTGAGCCACAACCAACAGCACAACTTTCAGCACAAGTTGGGCTGCAACAAGGAATTGCCCCGGGGCACTGAGGGAGCTGCCACTAGCCAGCTTAGCACCTAGTTTGTAAGAATAATTAGCTAAAATAGGAAGCTACCAGATGGCACAGCTTCTTCCCCTTAGCAGAGTTCCTCCTAGGCCTGGCCCACCCCTACCTGGACTCCACTGCAACAAAGTTGTAATGTCCTCGGATCTCCATTCATGGACTTCCTCTCCCTTCACTCAATTTGTCCTGGATAAACTGATTTTAGGGTACAGTTTAATATTTGCTCCAGACATCAAAACTGCTAGTTACAACTTGATGTCAAAGATCTGGGTTGATGCAATATTAACATAAATTAGCGCTCTGCATTTTACAAGGGCTCTAAACTGTCTAGAAGTTATGAAGTCAAGGTTACAATGCGCTATTTCTATAAGAGCACATGCTTGCTTGTCCATTTCATTCTCTCATGCTTTTTCAATGAAGCCATTCAAACAGGATGTCCACAAGCTCTCATGGGCTGCATTACAACAGGTAATAATATAAACAAACCGGACCACTCATGGAAAGTGGCTGAAACAAGTCTAGACATATTGTTAAATGGATACAACTTGTTCTTATCAGAATTCCCCAAGACTTTACACTAGAGAACATTTAAAATAGGTAACACATTCATAAACCTCCAAACTTTTAACATCAACAGGGCTAAGAAAATCAAAGACAGCTTCGGTCCATTCCTTTTTCCATGAGGTGATGATCAAAGAGATGAAAAGGCTTTGAAAAGATCGTCTATGTAATAATCAGATGATCTAATGTGTTTTACAGGATGAAAATACATCCTAGTCTCGAGAATTTGGTTTTGTTATCATGGATATATATCCAGAGACAAAAGTAACTAATAGGAGATATAATAGGGTTTGAGAATGAAGACCTAAATGCAGAAAAATGCAAATGCTATAAGAAAAAAAAAGTGAGGGGGAGGGAAGGGAGAATAAGGAATAGAGGATTCCAGAGTCCCAGACCTTAAAGTATTATTAGAGACATGAAATTAACAATGAACCAAAAACCCAAGCACTTACACTAATCACAGACCCCGGGAAAAAACATAATAATCCTTAAAATTTTTGGATAAGTTTCTCCTCAAAAACAGCCCATATTCTGTCTCGAAGTGTTTCTATGCTTCCATCTAAATATCCGCCACAGCATCAAGGTCCATCTGTTACCCTCTCTTACTACTCTCTTCTATTTCTCGGGTATTTTGAGCTAGCTACCAACATAATTATGGTAATTCCAATTCCTTCTGATTTTATGCTCCCAACACACCATACCTTCTTTCTTTCCACCCACCTCTCTTCCCCCAATAGTAACTTTGCCACATTCTAGTTATCCAGGCCACTGGTTTCTCTTTCGATTTCTTCAATATGCTCCAACTGAAATCCTTGGTCCAGCTCTCTATCTCTGTTTGATTCCCAATGATCCAAATGATTCTCATTTCTCTTCCTCCTGGCATAAATTTTCATCATTTCCTTCATGCAAAGCTCTTTTCATTTTGTCCGGGAACTTAGTTCCTGGGACCTGCTTCTCCCTTAACTTCTACCAGCATGTTTCCCACCCCAATCCTATCTAAATCCTTCCTCAAAATGCTGCAACAGGCATACCCACAGGGCTCTCTGGTAACCAGGGAAGATTGCGGTTCTGGGGGAAACAGTCATCAATTGCAGGGCCATGCTTGGTTATAACAGCAGTAATGGGAGCAGAGAGAGAGATTTTGGTGCCCAGCTCTAGGACTAACTTTACTGGTACTTGGTTCTCCCCAAGCATTTGAAATGGAGAAGAGCACCTGGGCTTCATTTATTCCCAGTGTTTGGATCGATTATGCACCACCTTATTAACCAGGGACTCTGCATCACAAGATATCACAACCCATTTCTCACCCCAGCAGAGGGCCAGGCTAGCAGCACTGATCAGTCAGAGCCAGTCTTAAAATGCCTCAAGGTGGAGACCAGGGGATACTTGAGGAAGTATTTTTAAACAGCTGTTTATTTAATCATATAGATGGGCAAGATGGTGACTCAGCAGAGGAAAAGGGACAGCTCCTACTTTTTCCCTGCCCCTGCCTCCTCTCCTGGCTTGTTATAGTTCCATACTCACAATGGGGAGATTTGGTATACCTTTTAGTCTTCACACTTTTCTGATGGCCTCTTGCAGGCAGGATGAAGGGGGATGGGGGATAAGAAGAATGTAGACTCAAAAGATTGGGGAAACTGCTATAGTTTTTTGTTTCTGACCACAGAGACCAAGAAATCCAGCTTCCTAATATAATGAATAACAATGCCCCAGGCTGGCTGGAGCAGAATAGTTTTTATTCTAGGATGCCTACAGCTAATCATCACCCATACTTTGGATGACTGAAAAACAAGCAAAAACCTGCATCTCCTCTTATAGGAGGAAGTGAAATCAAAATGAATCGTTTTGTTTTGTAATGGGGAGGTGTAAGGCTCATTCATTAGGCAAGAATTTCAAGACTGACCTATCTTTAGATCATATGACTTACATGGGTTTATTTCATTAATCTTTTACATTTTCCTAGGACAACTGAAAGTGCAAACAAAGGGACAGCTTCTCTCCTTGAAGTCTTTTAGCCACAGCACAAAATTTTCTGATTTATTTTGTTTTCTGATTCTTGAGGAAACAGATTTGTCTAAAACCTCATGTATCTTGTCACTTGCATTGCTGAACTTTGGGGATATGCTTAGCTAAAAGGCACCCAAAAACAGAAAATAAAAGTAAGGAAATGTTCCAGGAGACAATGTTCTTCCTTTCTTTGGCAACTACTATTGAAAGAAAGCCAAGTCAAGGAAATAAATAGCCACGTGTCATATAACTGTGGTCTCTGCTGAATTGTAGACAGCCTTTACCTGTCATCAGAGATACCTGCACTAGAACCGACAGAATTAGGAGAGAGAGGACCTCATTTGTGAATCTCGTGGAAACCTTCAACAGGATTGGGGTGAGAAGGATGGCTACCAAGTAGTAGCTCTGGTGAGGAGGACCATCTTGCTCAAGTTACTACAGTTTGAGCAAATAGCTATTCACAATGTGGACTGTTCTCTTCAGGTCAAGGAAGGAAAAATCCTTGGCTAAGTCCAAGGCACAGGTTGTCACCCACACATTCATACAACCAGGAGGAGTCTCTTGAGTACAACCCTCAGTACTGCCCCCACTATCAGTACTCCTAAGCTCTAGGGGGAAAAGTTATGTGCACTAACTACTATACTAAGCAGAGTGATATAAAAGCAGGAGGATCACAAAACCAATTTATTGTTCTAGCCCAGGAGTTCTTAATGATTTTTAGATCACAAACTCCTTGCATAATCTGATAAAGCCTAATGTTTTTAAATGTCTAAAGAAAACATGTGGGATTAAAAAGAAAATCCATTATAATGAAATAATTACAAAGAGGAAAAAAAGTTCGTAGACCCTAGGTTAAGAACCCTTGAATCTAGTTCAACCCTCTCATTTTATAGATGGGGAAACTGAAGCTACAAGGAGGAAAGTGATTTGCCTTTTAAGATCACACAGGTAGGTAAACAGGCAGAGGCGGGATTCCAGCCCCAGTGGGAATCACTGTCCAAGGCTCCTTGTGAAGCAATTGGCCTCCTCCTTCCCCAGTTCACACAAACAACAAGGCAACTCCCAGAATATTCCTTTCCCCCCATGTAATGGAGTCACTCTAGGTGGCAGAATGGAAAAAGCACTGCTTTGTAATCAGATTTTGGGTTCAAATCCTGCCTCTGAAATTTCCTGCTTGTGTCACCATAGGCAAGTTTCTTTGGACCTCACTTTCCTCATCTGTAAAAGGAAGTCTCTCCTGGCTCACATGCAACCCTATGGTTTTTCTTCTCTTTCCTATAAAATTGGCCCTAAGAGGTCTCCTAGCTTAGGTATTAGAGAGACTGCCTGCTCACCTTCCTCTCCCCCCACCCCCCCAAATTGATGGTGTAGGGGTAAAGAACAACCAAGTCTACTTGGGAAAGTAAAATCCAAACCCAGTATGTGGGTCTGCCCTGGCTGTGACTTGAGGACAGTGATCTCCATGTGGCTTCCTCCAAACATTTAAAAATGTCCCTAACAAGTGCCCTTTCATTTCCTCTGCTGAATCACTTTTTCAGAAGACAGGTTGGATTTTGGGGCTTTAGCTTTCTGCATGTTTCTGCTTATAACTTTTAAATGATAGGAGTCCTTCTTGTTCTGCAGATTACACAAAAGAATCCGTAAGCAGCTCAAGTACGTGCTCTCTAAACAGCAGTGAAAACCCCTACGCCACCATCAAGGATCCGCCCCTCCTTCCCTGCAAGCCCCCGGAAAGCAGCTATGTAGAGATGAAGTCACCTGCTCACAGGGATTCTCCATACACAGACATGCCCTCCTTGTCGACATCTAATAAAAATATATATGAAGTTGGTAGGTGTCTTAAATAACTCTGAAATGCAGTGCATAAACTGAAGTAGTGATAAAGGCCCCCTAACCATCCCCCTCTTTGGGAGGGGAGGGGATAAGAGAACTTAGCCCATTATTCCAGCATCTTACCTCCCAGGCCTGCCCCTTCTCTCCTGGGCCACTACTACTCTCAAAAACACTATGATAATATGATAATTATGTATAGTAAGGGAAATGTGTTTCCCTAGCAATTTGTGGAAGTTTTCAACTCAAATTCATTACTAATCTGAGTGACCAGATGTGTTTCTCTTTACATGTGAATAAGGATTTGTAAATGATCCATGCAGTTATATTAAGGTTACACCCTCACCTGATAAATTCACCAGTCCTTAAGTTTCATGTCTAATGACCTCAGGCTGTGGTTCCATCAGCTTGGGAGGACTGACTGATGAAAAGCCCCATCTTCAGTATTTTAGATCTTTAGGATGAGATTCGAACTTGGCATTATTACAACACACTTAGATAAGGTACCAACACGATGACAAATTCTCATTTCTAACTCCAATACTTTGGTTTACAGAATAGCTAACAATGACATGAATGTGACAACCTCCAATTCCCTCCCTTAGTCTGCATTAAAATAATCCTTCCTCTTCTTCCCCCAAGAGGCAATCAAAGCTAATCTGTTCTTTGAACTCATTTTTCACTATATCCTTAGAACCCACAGTCAGTGTGGTCCAAGAAGGCCGTGGTCATAGCGCCAGCTATATCCAGAATCCATACGACCTACCTAGGAACAGCCATATTCCTGGTCATTATGACCTCCTCCCAATAAGACAGAGCCCTGCCCATGGACCCTCTCAGGACAAACAATCTTAAAAAGGGAAAAACGCGCTTGTGATGTGCTGTACTGGACACACACTCTGATTCACTGAAAGAAGACAATCCTTTGACTTGAAATAATGGTAAACAAGGAACACTGGTATGCACCAACTCCTGCTGCATGATCGCTTTTTACACTCTCCACCTAGGACTAACGAGCAACTTCCAAAGAGACTGGAATAACTGTCCAATGAAGCTCTTTATATGGTCTACCCCCAAAATAATACAACTCTCTGGACTGTGTTATAACAACACTTTACAAGATGAGTCAACACCAGCTGTATAGACAAATTGAGACATGAATGGAGAGCTAGTGGAACATTTTGGGGTTTAAAAAAAAAAAACAAACAAATCCTGGGGAATAAAAGTAAAGGAGAAGTGAGGGTGGTAGAAGAAAAGGGAGGCATGGGGAAGGGGAAATATTTTAAAAGCACCAATTAATATGATATCTGTATGTTTGGGCAATGTTATTACTATACCCATTTCTTTGATCTTCTTTTATAGTAAGTTGTTTTTTATGGTCTTCTTTAGTAACAAGATATAGAGAGATGCCTCATGCCATCATATTATCAGTGCATCAAGTTGCTATGACTATATTCTGGTTTCATCAAATCTCAATGGCTCCAAGTCATGGTTTAGTTGTCTCAAGAATTATGTATGTCAACTCAAGTGGAATCCTTTTAATAATTTTAACAATTTAATTTCTCCCCCTTTTGGCCTAAAGATAGTTATAAAGCTGTGATTTTTACAGAAACGCAAACTATTTCCAGAGTAGAAACTTTCTTCTGTGTCTAGAGATGGTCCAGGATAGCTTTACCAACTGCCATCAGACATAAACTCTTGGCAGTGTCAACCAGTTTCATTAAGATCTCCTTTGATCTGGGACTATTTTTATATAACACCTCAGTCATTCTACTTAAAAACTAGCTTTCAAAGGAAGTTTTAAATAATCATTTATGGAACACAATGAAAAGCTAGACAAAATAGCTATAAAGTCTGCCTAAATTTTTTTAAAGTGATAATCTTTGACATTTAAACTTGTTTTCAAGCAATTCTTTGTAAAATTTGAATTTGATGTAGTACTGAGTCTAAATGTGTAAAGTTAAACAAGAGGCAGAATTAGGAAGTTAATTGTTATGGGATTTTTTTTAATGTGACCAAATAGAGTGATCAAAGAAAAAAATGAACTTTGATCAATTGTAGCATAAACAGAACCATGGTAGAAATTACCTTCAGAAACTAGGAAGAAATTTTTTTACTTTAGAACCAATCATTCCAAGACACAATGATCACCAAAGTTATTGTTTCAATGGGTTAGTGATCTAAGTCTAGGTATTCAGGGGTAGTAAGTACTTCAAATCACCACTAAAGGCATGATAGGATTTTTAGCAGTTTAGGTAATGTCCTATTAAGACAGAGACAAAGCCAACACTTCAAACCTTAGAATAATATTCACAAGAGAACTTCAATGGCAAGCCGAAGAAAATTTAAAAAAACAAAAAAACAAAACCCATGCCATAACTGTACCTTGTCATTCTCCAATATTGATCCATTCAGCAAGGAGCACTTCCATGGAGTCCACAAAGAAGTAAGGAAATGACTAGTGAAGACAGAACTGTTTCTATATGGAAGCAAGAGAGTTTCAAAGCCCTTAATGCAAATGATAATCTGCTGTATAAAAAAATTAGTTAAAGCATTAGCCAAGAAAGAAAAACATTTTTTCCATACATAGGCTTAAAAGGAAGCAGATATTCCCATTGTGGGATGATACATAATATATACATGAATGCTGCATGTATGCATGGGAGCAAATGGGTGATCAGCAATAGCAATTTTGTGTTCCAGAAAAGCCTTATAAACTATAATTCAACATTTATTTTATAGGTCCAGGTAACTTTTACATAAATATATGTACATATTATATACATATATATATATATATATATAAAAAGATTTACCTCAATTTCAGGTCAGCCAATATTCAATTATCTTTATGGTGAAGATCAACAAAACATGGATGGGTGGAAAGATAGGTAAGGCAAAACTTAGCCACTACTTGCAAAATATTTTTTAAAGTCGGCAATTGTGCTGCTAATTTGCAACAAGCAACAAGCTTCAAAATGTTAAATATCATCCCCATTCCTTTTCCCTAGTCACTGTCCAATAGAGGTATTCCTGAACTGGCCAAAAGCCAGAATCTAGACACCCAAGAGGAAGAAAAGAAAAGATAAAAAAGCACCATTAACCTGAAGTAAGTAACTTCCCAAAGATAATTGAGAATTGACTGCAAAAAAAAAAAGTATTTCAACCATATATTGGCTATTGTTAGGTAACGGTCTAGCATTAGCACAAACATGTTCAGCTGCCAGCTTAACCAGATACATGCTGTTTCTGTAGACTTAACTGGAAACCTATAGAGATTCATTCCTTTGTTCCAGATGCTGTATTTTCAACCAAATGAAGTGATGTGCATAGAGTTCTAAAGAAAACACACATACACACACTGCATGATAGCATTAGATTAGAAGCTAGACTATGACATGGCAATACTTTTTTAAAAACAAGACAGATTTGTAATATATTTGTTCATTGTGCAAAGGTACTGTACCTTGTACAAAATAAAATGAATTCCTCTCAACCTGTGTTTCTCAAATTGCTTTGATTTACAGATCATAAGAATTCCTAAATAACATTATAAACTGACTATATTTTTAGATTATACTTGATGTAAAGACAGGACTAATCCAAACCCTATTTAAGAATTTGTCATCATAAACCAATGCATCTTAAAAATGAAAAAGGAACATCTAAAGAATGCAGAGTCTTCTTTTGAAAGGTGAAAAAAGGCTTTGGCATATTATCATTCTTGAAAAATCGTATATGCACATTACTATCACACACAAGGCCCTTACTAGTCTCATTGCATTTGAAGGGATGAACAAAGATAACCATTGCTGCTTGTATTCAGCTGAGGGGGGAAAAAAAGGACAAAAGTACTTCTATGGAAGGGAAAGTTGAGACCTTATTTACATACATTTGATGAACAGCTTTCTTCTGTCAAAAGTTAACCAACAGCATGGCCAATTAGGGATGTAACTGCTTCACTATCTCTTAAAATTCTAATCAGTAAAGTAGCTAGAGTTCTGTAATAAAAATGCAGACACCAAATGGGAGCTTACTGAATTCAACCAAAAGATACAAGTTTTAAGATTTACCCCTTGAATTTTCAAAGCTTCTGTGTGTAAACCATTTAAAAATCATATTGAAGTAATTTGAATTCAGTTTACAAGGCTTAAATGGTATTTAAGAAATAATTCCAGTTTGATAAGAGTGTCTAAGTAAAAAAGAAAAAAGATAATTCATGCCATTGTTAAAAGATTAATCTTCATCAGAAACAAAGAATAACTTGAGAGGTCTTGCTAATTCTCAATAGCAAGGACTTAATATTCACAGGAAAGACTTATGTAATGAAGATTTATGATTCAAAAAGAGTATTTCCCAAGAACATCAGCTCATTACAAAGACAAGATGGTGAACATTACCAAATTCACTAATCAATGGGGACCACTGCATGCAATACTATTAAGTCAGAAGCTAGATGGACAGCAGCAATTACATCAGTTAGTGACCTATCTGATCAAGCCAAAATTATTTACTGCAAAAGAAAAGTACTACCATACTGGAGGGAAAAAATAAGCTCTTTTTAATAAACATATTTTTTATTTATTTATTTTTCCCTAATTAAAAGTGTACAATGATCTTCTATTAAACTATCATCCAAGTGGAAGTAAAATTGGATGATGGGATAAGCTCTCTCTAAAGTTTTAGCTTCTTCTTATTAAGTTACTATCCTTTTTTGGGAGGGGTCAAAACCTGTCCTCAAAATATGTAGGCAAAAAAATCACATGAAAGGCAGTCTTGTAGACTGCCAAGCTGTTAGAGAATGCCAAGTAGTGACTAACATCCTTCCTCAATCAACAAGCACATGTTATATGCTAGACATATGAGTTAACTTCTTACTGTACTTTGTGTCACCTCTATTTTTTGAAGGCAGAGACCATAAATTCAGTTCTTTTGTGAAAAGCTTAGCATTAGTGTTAGCAAGCATGAAAAATTGGTTATATGGGGAGAGGTAAGGTTGAGTTCTCAGGATGAAATCCTATTCTGAGAAGGGAAGCTCACGAGTCAATAAGTTTCAAAACTGGGATCACTGGCGATTAAAAGCCATGTGGTTACTTCTATTTGCATTTATGGATATAGTTCATGTATCAAGTATATCTGAGCCTTTGCTTGGTACATTAATAACAGCAGAGGGAAGGGAAGGGAATCAGCATTGTATAGCCCTTACTACGTGCACCATGCTAAGCATTTTTACAATTATGTAATCCTCACAACAACCCTGTGAGATAGGTGTTATTATCCCTATGTTTTGTAAACTAAGGGAAACAGATTAAGTGACTTGTCCAGGATCACACAGCTAAGTGTTCAAATCTGGGCTTGAACTCACACCTTGTGAATTATGCTCCAGATACTAAAGGCTAGCCTTCACCTAAGATTACTGAGGCAAATATTATTTATATCTTTTACTAGTTTATATTATTACCTACATATCCAAACAATACTACAACATATACTAAGCATACACGTTTGTTTACATCTAGATATTAATTGTTGAGTTTATCTCCTGTATAATCAGCTTATTTGGTACAAGACTCTAAAAGCAAAAATATAACAAATGTAAAGAATATGAAAATCCTTATCTTGAAAAAAGTTCTTGCATAAATGTATACTTACTTTTTAAGAATATATGCCAACAATTTAAAAAACTGGAATGCAGAGAACGAGCATCTTCCAATTTACAGTTTCCATAGCAGCCAGTTCCACAGTAGTACAATACACATGATTCTTGGATACTTCCTACTATAACTGAAAGATATGCTACAAATACTATGAAATGTTCTTACTTAGATGGAATCAGCAGAGAAAGGAATGAATGTTTTAATAAAACAAAAGCATCTTGCAAATAACGCAAATGATTCTGTAACTAGCTTCTGAAAATGTTGGTTTTTTTAATACTAATGTTCCTAAGTCCATACTTATGTAAAATAAGGCCCATATCCCTATATCTTTAATTTTAAGATAAAAACATGTCGTGATTGCAGCCAAATCATTTAAGGGAAAATGTAATCTGACAAACCTGAATCTGAGTTGGAGTATAATTTGGTTTTAAAAGATAAGAGTCCATCCACTGAATCACACAGTCAACTAAAAGATACCTTAAAGAATTCAAGTCCCCTAATTTTATAGACAAAAATAATATGCTCACTTATATTACCCTTTAAGTTTCACATACTATCTTCCTTACAACAATTCTGTTAACTTCTTTTTAATTCTCCCAACTGTCCAAATATGCCTTCTTACTTTGCTTTACTAAATAGCTAGTTAGTATTTATAGGTCACTTTAAGGTGTTGGTGTTGTTCCGTAGTCAGACTATACATTATGTTTCTGTTATTCATAACAATCATAAATTTTTATGTATAATTTCTTGTTCAACCGTTTTTCAGTCTAATCCAACTCTTTGACTCCATTTGGGGTTTTCTTGGCAAAGACACTGGAGTGATTTATCATTTCTTTTCCCCAGTAATTTTACAGAGAAGGAAACTAAGGAAAATGAGGTTAAGTGACTTGCCCCGGATTACACAGCTAGTATTGAAGCCAGATTTAAATTCATAGATGAGTTTTCCTTACTTCATGCCCAGTAGTCTATCCAATGTGCCACCTAGATGCCATTTTTAGGTTTACAAAGCATTTTATACCATCTGTTTTGATCCTTACAATAAACCCTGCAAGTTAACTATACCCATTTTATAAATAAAGAAACCGAGGCATGAAGAGGTGACTTGCCCAGGAGCATGATTAGAACTCAAGTCTTCCACAAGTCTTATCTATTCACCCGGCTGCTTAAGCTTATTTTCATTCCTCACATTCCATCAATTGTCAAGTAATTGCTTCTACCCCTAAAACATAACTCATATGACTTCTCTTTTCTGTACCCCTAGAACCTCTATCCTAGTCCAGTTCTTTATTACCTCTTGCCTGTAGCAATGTAAAAACCTGCTATTTAGTCTTCCTGACTCCAGACTTTAACTCTGTATTTCACAGCTGCCAAACAGATATTTTTGGGGGGAGGCAATCAGGGTTAAATGCCCAGGGTCATATCACTAGTAAGAATATGAGGCCATTTTTGAATACAGATCCTCCTGCCTCCAAGGCTGGTGCTCTTATCTACTGCACTACCTAGCTGACTCCAAGTTTATTTTATTAAAATACCGTTCAATGTCACATTTCTTGCACTATATTTCTCTCTCCTCCAAAACCAGTAACACTCACAAAACTCTAGTGGTTCCATAGCCTTCCTTTTTTGGACATACTCTTCATCACTGTCCTGCTAGCTATTCATCACCCATAATATTTCATTTATCACTCCTTTTCTCTGGCACAAGTGGCCTTTCATATACTCACTGTGAATAATTCCAGGCTTCTTTTAAAGCACACTCAAGTACCATTTCCAAAAGAGTCCTTTCCTAAAATATGAGCACTCTTTCCTTGAAATTATTTTAAATTCACAAAGAGAAGCACACACCCCATCTTTAAGGACTTTACACTCTATATGAATGAACTTTTTTGTTTTTGTAGCTTTCATATAGTGAGTATGTCTTTAATGTCACTAAATACTTAATGTTTACTGAATTGAATTGAACCTGTAAGGAAGGTGATCAAATCATTATTAACCCCATTTTATACATAAGAAAGCTAAGGCTTCAAAAAAAATAAAAGCAATTTGTCCACGTTCACATATAACTTCAAAACAAAACCTTTTAACTCTCAGTTAAGGCCCTCTTTCAACTTTAAAGAAATAATATGATGGAAACATGAGTTATTAAAATTTTAAACAGCATTATGCCTAAAATCTGCCTATAACAAAATTTACTATAGAAACTTGAATGTAGGCCATTACTAGAGACATGCTGCAGTCCATTTACATTCGCCACTTATTTCTATTTTGTTCTTTGCATTACCTGCAATTTTGACTCTGCTAAGACTTGTGTTTCATGATTCACAGAATTACTAAGAGAAAACTGGGATAAGATATGTGTTTGTATTAGGAAATATTCTTGTGATCATGGAATGCACTATGTGATGTCCTAAATGCCACCCAAAAACAACCCCAAATCAATCTGAGCCCAACAAAATGTCTAATCATAGTGCTTATTCTCTTTCTCTCTCTCACTCACTCACACACACACCCTTTCTCTCTGGATCTGGGACAAAAGGCATTTTTCATCCATTCAAATTTTTGTTATCTTGAATAACAGTTCATTCTTTCTTTTCTTTTCTTCTTCTTCTTTTTTTTTTTTTTTTTACTAATTTCAACAATCTAAAAAATATGACAAAAACAGAATTCATGCATATGTTTTGAAGATAATTAAAAAAGAGAGATCATAGTTCAGACTTGTTTAAAAAGGGAAAAACAGAAACCCTAATTTGCAATTCTTTGTTAGCCCAACAGTTAACAGCAAAATAGAAAAGCCAATACTACTTTCTTTATACTAGTAGTAATAAAAAATAAATACAACTAGCTGACACTCTATTTCTATCTCTAGTTGCTACCATATTAGAGCCATCAATTTTTAAAAAGTGACTTGTTACAATGAAGAACCTCTGTTTTTTCCAGTACACTAGGGAAGTTTTAAATCTATTCCAATTCTTTCAAAACAAGAAGATGCAAAAAAAGAAACAAACAAACAAACAAAATAGTGTGTTGGAAGTTACTATCCAATAGGTTGAGAGGAAGGGAAGAGATTAGGGAGAAGTGAAGAGAGACGGGATGAGTGAAGCATATTCCTCAACTTATGTAGCTACAGAGTTCAGGTACCTGTATGAGACAAAATTCTTAAAGAAGATTTTAGTGTTTATATCATTCTATTTATCAAGACATTATCTGTGTAGTTTGTTTTTGTTCAAGTAGACATCAGTAATGAATTTCTACTTTTTCACCACTCTCTCAACCTCATTCAACCTGTGAGTTTAAAAATTAATAAGACATGACATGGCTGAATTTAAGTAGGAAAAAGTTCCTGGGTTCCTACCCAATTCTCACATTCTTTGAGAAATAACAACTGATTCTAGATGTGATCAAACTAACTTAATTGCCAATTCACCTTACTCTTAAGGGAGAAAAAAACACCTATACAGTAAATTCATTAGCGGCCAAAAAGAGACGAACAATTTAATATTGTGTGTGTCAATTACTGTGGATAGAAATTTGCAGTTACTTTATCTAAAAAAACCCTAACAAAAACTTATAGCCAAATCTCTTGCTTTTATCAAGCCTAGTAAGCTAAGCCCACTTTTAAAAGATAAATCCTTTAACAAGATCTCTAATAAAGCTCAACAGTTTGGCATCTTTTTCCCTTGAAAAACTAACCCAGATGACATTTTAAAATATAATAGCTATCTTACAGTGGAACAGTTAAAAGACAAAAATAACTCTACTGCAATGATGTAGAAAGTTAAACCAAGTTACCACTGCTTGTTTCTGGTGAGACTCTAATAAGTAAACTATTCAAGATGAAAGAATCATAACAGCAGTCAGACAGGATTACTGTTCAAAAACTGCTGCATGATCATGAAGAGCCATAAATATTCAGTAACCTCAATGAATATGTTCAACCAATCAAACTTTATTAAGTACCTACTTTGTGCCAGGCACTGTGCTTAGCACTGAACTATTGGTTCAGAACTAATTCAGAAGAAAGTACAACACTTGCTCAAACAAAACTCAAATTTAAAAAGTCCCAAACAGGCTTGAGCCATTAAAAAAAACAATCTGCCTTTTTTTAAAAAAAGATGATTTCATAAACATCTAGCATGCTAGTCACTCTTCTACTTTGCTACTCAAGAAACCCTTGAAAACGTACTTCAATTTTGAGTAAACTATGGTAAGAAATGAAATTCTTTCATGGCCCTAGGAACATTATTATATATATAACTACTAAGGAGTCTCCCTTAAAATCATCAAAACTATGATAATCACTGTCAAGAAAATTTATCTAATATTTATTTTCAAGAACTTAGTGTATATATAATTCTAGTTTCACTATCCTATAAACTCCACACTTACTATTCTAATATAGGTCCTTGCATCTTTTAATGGTTAGGAAATAATATCTATGGATACAGCCAAGTCATTCAAAGGAAAAATATAATCTGACAACATAGGGAATAGTCCCCCTGTAACTGTTTATTAGAATATGAATATATTTTAAATCAATATCTTAAAAAAAAAATCAAGTTACATTACATGCATAAAATACAAAGTAACAATTTACAAATAGATCAATAGCATCTTAAGAACCAATACACTAAAAGAATAAAATGCTACAAAAGAAAACCAAAATTACTGACTACAGCAATGCCTTCCGTGTGCCCCACACTTCATGAGCACCGCAAAAGACAAAAGACTGGCCATGAAATATAATACACTGAGTATGCCCATATATTTCAGGCTGACTTTTTCACAGCCTGAATAACCTTTAGGACTCTCCTATAACCTTAATAGATTTCACTGCACTTGACACAACTTTTAAAATTACTTCAGATTAAGCGCTTATTGTTCTCAAATGGAAGGGGGAGGGGAATTAACAAAGGAATATAGACTTTAGATATTAGTAATACAACTGCTTCTTTTGAACAATGTAGTGGATAGAAACATTTCAGAACTGTTTAGCTTCTAAGTATGTTCTACTTAAACTCAGGATTTTCTTTTAGCTTGTACACTAAAATATATGCCTTCAATTGCACACCACATTAACCGAATCTGACCTTTGGCCATATCCTTAAGACAGTGGAACCAAAAGACAAGTTTAACTTTGAAGTTTCTTGACATGCTGAAAAAACTCAATCAAATAAATCAGCATTTTAAAAACAAACCATACTTGGTATTGGGTTTATTGAGGGGGGAGAACTAGGCCATATTTCATTTCTTGGGGGTGATAAAGGAAAAAATCCATACATTTCAAAATTTGGTACTTCTAGCATTGTACAGATTATTTATTGCCTAAGCAATAAAATGCTGCATGATCTGCCACTGTGAAATTAAATCATTTAGATAGCTTTAACTGCCTAGTCTAACTGCAGAGGAGGCACCTCAAATGGAACTTGAGTCTACAGTCTGCCATGCTCATCACTTAACATGATGACCTTCCTTCCCCCTCCTCTCCACATCCAATCACATATCTACTTAAACTGTAAGGAGAGAGAGAGAGAAAAAAAGAAATCTTTTGAATTTTGCAAAGCAATCCTTGAGTCAGGAAAAGTTTGGTGCGGGTTTTTCCCCCTTTCGCCCCACAAATTGGTAAAAAAAGAAAGAAAGCAAGAAAAACTATTATACCACACAAACCTATTAAGGCATTTTAGAAATTGTCTTTCCAAATAATGGATATTTATGAAGCTCTTAAAATTCTGCTTTTTATTTTTATAACCCAATTTCTGGATTTGGAGAGACTGCATTGAAGGGAGAATACATTTTTTAATAAATCATTCTGTGGTAAAATGTTTAGTTAAATATTAAAGTATTCTTTGATTTGATTCAGACCAGAAGATCTGAGCTTTAAGCACTTGAGTTTGAGCATTTACCATTGCAATAGACCACCCTGATGGAAAATGAGCAATAATTAAGGAATCCAAACATCCATTTTATTAAACTAAGGCTAGTGAGGGCTTCGCATGAAAAGAAGCTGCAGTCATTTGGGACAAGTAGGTGATTTTATAAATTTGAAATTAAAAAAAAAAAAAAAAGACTTAAGACATAAAGAAATTCAGAAGTAGTAATGAAACACAAAAAAGTGACCACAAGAATTACAAATATATTTAAATCTCGGACCTGGGGAATGGACTATACACAGCCTTCTAGGGGAGAAGCACAAGCCTTATATGTTCTGACAACACTGCACCTTTGGCTTGTTTTCAGTGGTTGGTGAGACATGGATAGGAACCACATTGTTGCTTGGAGACATGTCATTTTCACGTCTGTCTGACATTTGCTTCTGAGAAACAATGCGATATATTTCTGTATAAAAAGAAGAAGTATTTAGAATTTTGTATTAATAAAACTCATTAACAGCTGCTACCACAGAAGCTTGTGTTAGGGATCGCTTTCTATTCCAATGGCTAAACAACTGTTTTTCCTCTTCAAGCAACCAATGCTTTATTACAGGTTTCTTTGGGGGCACAAAAAAACCAGTTTCTTCTTTCTTTCCAAAAACAAAAAAAAAACTCAAGAGATTAATGAAATACCTAATAGTTTAAACCAGGGGTTCTCAAATTTTTAAAACAGGGGGCCAGTTCACTGTCCCTCAGACTGTTGGAGGGCTGGATTATAGTAAAAACAAAAACTTTGTATTGTGGACCTTTAAATAAAGAAACTTCATAGCCCTGGGTGAGGGTGATAAACATCCTCAGCTGCCGCATCTGGCCCACGGGCCGTAGTTTGAGGACCCCTGGTTTAAATAGTAAAACATGAACTGAAAGCTTAGACTAAAAATGTTACCATAAGGAAATTCAAAAACCTTGGCCAACAAAAAGTCTGAGAACACTACTGCTTTAGCAAAGGAGATGTATAAACCTTCCTTATCAAATTCCCCATAGATCTGAATGGAACAAAATATGAAACACAATTTTACAAATATACTATGAATTTTTTTAAGGCAATCTGATATAACAGAAAATATTCAGTTTTTTTTAGCACCTTGGCCCACTGAATGAGTTAGAAAGTTATAAATTTTAAATAAATCTTAAAGAACTATATACAAACTTTTATAAAAATCAATAGTGAAAGACATGTGGTATAGTAGTTAGAAAACAGACCTCAGACTTGAGATCAAGTCAGGCTATAGTGGAATGGCAAGTCATTTAACCATTAAGTGATGCAGTCAATGCTCTAATAGAGTAAATTGCAGAGCAGAGGACAAATGGCAGTGATAGAGGGAGTTCTCTCACCAGGTCCTTACCCTAAAGAAATCACAGGTCTGGACAAAACAACAACAACAAAATTAGAAAAAGTTACTCCAAAACAAAACCACTTGGCAAATAAATGATTGCAAAAAACTAGCATAAGTAAGCATATGTATACTTTTTTTTAAAAAAAGAAAAATTGAAGTGGTTTGTTCTCTGCCGTATCTTTGAAGTAATTAACTCTACATAAAAGCTAATTTTTTTTTTTTTTTTAAGTAGGGATAGTCAAAAATTGATTAATCCAGGTTTTCCAGGATAAAGAGAAGAGCAACCAAGCAATCCCATCAGCTTTAGAAGCAAAGTAGCAGCTTACATAAAAACAATGTTATTCATTCATTAAAAAAAAAAAAAAAAATCACAAACTGGACTTCTTCCCCCTAAACCCAAATTCCCTTGGTTCATTAATTTTGTAAAGTAACTAGGAAAATTTTACATGGCAAAAGTCATAGAATTACAATTTTTTCGAACTAGCTTTTTGGCCTCTTCCACACCATCATTTCATAGAGGAACAAAGTAAAGCCACAGAAGCTAAATTGACTTTCTCAATGACAAGTAATAAGCAGCAAAGCCACTAGTCAGTCCAGAACTAGTAAAAGAAAAAGCAAAGAAAATTGATAAGGTAGAGACAGACTTCTGAGAACTGATGATAAAAAATTAAAATGATGTGATTACCAAGTAGAAAAGCTGAACAGCCTTGTATAACATTATCAAACTATCAAATAGTCTTTTCTGTATTTGACTCACATTGTATTTATTTCAAGTCATTCTTCTAAGATCCCCCTCCCACCAAAAAAAGAAAAAATGTCCAGGAATCAAAGCATTATCAGTGAAAGAAAGCAGAGTTTTATTAAGGAAATGAGATGGAGGACAGAATTTTTTTAAAAACTAGAAATGGCACAAAAAGGTTGCTAAATCCACTTAAGACATATCCAGTCACCAAAGGTTAAAAAAGGAAAAACTTTGATAAGGAGGAGAACAGGAGGAAGTAGATATCTCCTGGCTGGTCTCTAATTAGAGAAAAATATTTTTAAAATAAAAACTAGGAACTCAGGGAACTAAGTTTTCCTTCCCTTAGGGGCAATGAATTATATATTTAACTTTATAACTAAATAGATTACATACAACTCTTATACTAGAGAAGCAGCCTTGTTATAGTGGAAAAAGCCCTGACTTAGGAATCAAAAGACCTGGATGAATTTTAAATATAACCAACTTATAATTAAATACAAAAATGTAATAGATGCAATTTTCTAATTTGTGACAAATGGCAATAATAGGTACATACCTTCAGAAAGATTATAAGGTTATGAAGAACAGGGTGGTTATTTAGAAAAAAGATATAGGCAGTTTCCAATGCTTCCTCTAACCAAGTAAAAATCATTTAAAAAAAAAATAGTGTCACAAATTCTGCTACCACCACATAGATACAGCTCTAAATTTCACCAACATCAAAGGCAGTATTGAATGCTCACTTTGGTAAAGATGAAATGTATTGGAAGGTATTCCACCATACAGGAAATTCCCACAGCATTCATGTAATAGACATGAAGAGTTTTTGCTAGTTTTTGATGGGTAAAAAGTTCTGCTTTATTGTTTTAATTGCCTTTCTTTTCCTTCAGAGAAATGACATGAATAAAAACTATTCCAAATTATAGAAAATGAAAGCTAAAATGTTACTACTACTACTACTACTACTACTACTACTACTACTACTACTACTACTACTACTACTACTACTACTACTACTACTACTACTACTACGTGATAATTCGTAGTTCTGATTCTTCATCCATTGATTCAAATCCACCTTTAAAGGAAGGCACAGATATCCCTGTGTTAGAAAGTATATTTTGAAAATATTCTTAGCAGGTGGTGACAGATTGTGTTGCAGAAAAGAAATCACTCTAAACTTCATGGACTAATGGCTTAATTACCAACATACATCACTACATGAGTTTTAACTTCTCTAGAGTTTAGTGCAGCAAATTGTTATTATGGTGACTTGAAACCCTTTTAAAAGATCTGTAAGATACAGGAGTCATACTATTGCTAGTAAGTTGCTCACTTTTCAAGTGTCAAGTTCAGTTCAAAATTCAAATGTAAACAGTCTTTCTACAAAGTTGAAGCAGTTATTCTTGCAAGTAAATGTTACCATTCTGTATTCTACTCAGCTCAAAAAAAAAAAAAAAAAGTTGCTATGGATCGATGGAATAAAAGTCAGCTAAAAAGCATAACTGAAAAATGACATGAATTGATATTTACCACAGAAATCATCAAATGAAAGTCTTCAAATAAATAATTCAACATCATAAAGTCAGACAATCTGTTAGTATCTACCTCAAAAACATAAGCTTCCAGGGCCAGAAAGTATACCCCACCTCGTGATTAACAAGCAATATGAGGTGGAATGGGGAAAGCAGAGGCCTTAGGACACATTGAAGTTTGAATCCTGGCTTGTATACTAATTGGCTGTTTGAACTAAGTGTATTTTTTTCATCAGTAAATGGTGACACTGAAACTTCTACTACATACTTCCAGATAGTAAGAAAAGCTATTATGAATTATGAATATAACCAATGGAAACATTTTAAGTTGCCACTAGATATCAATAATTCCTTCTAGAAACTCTACAGGCATAAAAGAATATTCTTCTTTCAACCTTGAGAATCATAACAAAAATTAAATGGAAAAAAAAAAAAAAAAACCAACTTTCCTCCTTTGAAAATCAGAGTCCTAAAAGAAATACAGGTGGCAGTGAAATAACTTTTATTCACTTGAGTTCAAATGCTTCCCCTACAAGGAGTGCCTTTGATACCACAAGTTTCCTATCTCTGCTAATGACATTTTATAAATAAAAATATCAATTGAACTGGAGAATAATAATAGATAAGCTCTCCAATATATCACTTGGTGTCCCCCAAACTAATTTTTCTCTTAAATGAAGCTATGCATTCATGTTCCTTGATGACCCATTTATTTAAAAAAAAAAAAAAATCACAAAATGTCACCGTTAGAAGATCTCTTCCAAATTCTCTAATTTGGTGTCATTCCCCCACTGCCCTCTTATAGACAAGTTCTGGTAGAGCTAGAACTAGAATCCTGGCTAATTAGCTTTTAATCCGAATCCTATTATTTTTACCTTCTAACATCTCTCAATAAGCTCCAATGGTTCTATATCACCTCTCGAATAAAATATAAAATCCTCTCATTACCATTCAAAATCCTTCTTACCCTTGGTCCCCTTGTATAATTCCAGTCTGCTTAATACCTTACTCACCACAGTGTACTTTGTGTGATCCAATGACAATGTCCTTCTTCCTATTCTTCAAACAAGATACTCCAAATCTCTCCCAACTCTGGGCACTCTCCCCTATGCTTGCAATCTCTCCTTTCTCTTCTTTGTCTCCCAGCTTCCTTCATGTCCTATAAAAAGACTTTCCTGATCCACTTTAAATGCTAGTGTCTTCTCTCTGTTGATTATCTCCAACTTACTCTGTATATATCTTGTTTGTGCACAGTTGCTTGCATGTTGTCATCTCCATTAGACAACAAGCTACTTGATAACAGGACTTTTTTTTTATTTTTTTGCCTTTCTTTGTATTCTTAGCACTTAGTACAGTGCCTGAAACACAGCAGGTATATTATACATGATTGCTGGCTTACCGACAATGTTCTTCCCATCATATAACACATTGTCTCTGGAATAACTCAGATAGTTTTAAAAAGTATAGGATTTGTAGTCATGCTATAGAGTTAATCATTTTTTTTCTTGAGCCATAGTCCATCTAAAAGGACAATTCAGAGAACAGGTCCAACAAAGGATGTTTCACCAAAAAAGCATCTGACAAGCCCCGATCTAATTTTTTTTTTTAACAGAATGTAAAAATTTGTAGATTATCCATACTACCACTACAGTACAAAAGACAGCAAACTTTTAAATGTCTACATATTATCATATACTAAGTACCACTACAGACAAAAGGCAGCAAGCTTTTAAATGCCTTGACCTGCATATCCACCTTCCAAAACTTAAGAGCTTAAACTCTGATCTTCATCCACCACTATTCTAGCCTTTTCTGAATGCTAATATATGCTCAATTTTACCAAGCATGAAACATGCTCCTTTTACATGTCAAGAGAAAACAATGTTGAAGGATTTTCTCATTTTAACTTAAAGAAATGAGAAAAAGCACATGCTCAAACATCTATTAAAATATTTCAGAGTTGCTTCAGAGGTATCATATTTTTCCTTGTCTTGATACTGGCATTTACCTAGTGAAAGTATATTCAAGGACAACTCTGTACTTGTTACCATGAAGAAGAGAATAGGAAAAACAGGAAGTGAACACACTGTTTCCAAAATATTACTTGACTAGATATTAGTCGGGTAATTTTAGATGGCAAAATTCAAAAAGCAAGAATTGTAACTAATTTTGTGCTCTGTACTGTTACTACACCATTGAGTTTTCAAATTATATTCACTGTGTAGTACCTTCAGATGGGCATGATATTTATTTTCAACTTCAGAATTCATTTATTTAAACACAACATGTTACCCAGTTTTCATTCCAACTGGTATAAATTCAAAATACAAGCCTTACCTGTCAGGATTGTCTGGAAAGCAGCTTCTACATTTGTAGAGTCTAAAGCAGATGTCTCAATAAATGACAAGCCATTCTTTTCTGAGGGAATACAAACAGACCAAAAAGCCTCTTTGAAATCATTACCAACCAGATCAAGCCTTAATATAAATGAAATGATTTTTAACAAAAACACAACCATATAACAGTAGAAGCAACAGAATTTTTTGGATCATACTACTTCAATTACTTAGGTAACACCCATCATTATACATTTTACTAGAGTAATCTATTACTCCCTTCCTTATTCCATCGCCCCACTTACCCCAAAGAATTAACAGACAGCCTTGTTGAAAATAATACATCAATAGGGTACATCCAAAACATTACTAAAGGTAAGAATACTATTCAACCCAAAATTAGGCATGTCAATTTTGGTTCTTTTATATCCTTCTTTCCTTCACGAAAGTGTATCTAAACTTCTAAAAATACAATGACTACTACATAACAGGTATTCAGTACGTGTTTTTGAGTCAAGACATAAATTACACATTCCATCTGTATATGTCTTTTGAAGCAAGCTTCTTATACAATTCACTAAAATGTAATAGAAAAATTCATTTAATACAATAAAATAAATCAATAAAAAAGTCAGGAAAATCTGACGAGAAAAGAACGTGCTACAATAGAATAGCGGACTGGGAGTCAAGAGACTTGGGTTCAAACCCTTGTTTTCTGCCACTATCTCATTTTGTGTCTGAGTAAGGCATATCAACTTTATATCTGTTTTTTCATCTGTAAAATGAGGATATTGCATTTGGTTATCTACAAGATCTCTAAAGGAAAAAAACTCAAGAGATTAACGATGGACAAAATGACAAAACCCTACATTCAAGGTGACCTAAATATCTTAAAACAATGACTCATTGGTCAAGAGGGCTCAGACTCCTACCACTCATATTTGGCAACACCCAAAAGGTCATGATATACTTTTAGGTGTATAAGGACTTTTAAAAGAGGAATTGAAAATGACAGTAAAGCACAGAACATTTCTTAATAGAGAAAAAGAATAGTTGAGATCATGCCTATTCTTCCATGCAGTTACCAGGAAAAGAGCAATTATCTACATTCAAACTTTACCTACAGAAACACAGGCAGTACAGCCCCTAAAGAGAAGGGACAGAATGGATATGCATAGTCTAGGCAGGTAGACACAGGATATTACTATTCTACCAAAACATAAGTGGGGAAGTTTCTTCTCTATTAAAGTCATTAAGGAGAGTCAGACAGTGTTGCAGCAGCCTATAGTAAGCACTAGGTGATCAGGTCAAGTACAACCCTGTGCTGTAAGGCACACACAGCCAAACTATGTAAGAAGCACAAATTTGCATATAGTTCATGCACAAACACTTATTTCACTATTAGGAGGCTGAAAAAAAATTCTTAAAATATCATTTTAAAATCAAGTATCCTTCCCAATAGCACAAAACAAAGCAATACTTCACTATCAGGCAAAAAGTCTTATCATAAAAGTTGGGTCACTCATTACCTGCAAAGGCTCTTGCTTCATCTGTAGGGACTGCTCTGAGATGACGTAAGTCACTCTTGTTGCCCACAAGCATGATAACAATGTTACTATCTGCATGATCTCTCAATTCTTTCAGCCAGCGTTCTACATTTTCATATGTAAGATGTTTAGCAATATCATAAACCAGCAAGGCACCTACTGCTCCACGGTAATAACTGAAAAACAGGACAATTTTATATTAAAAGATCAACTATAACTATAAAGTAGGTAGGGGCCAACCATAAAAGAAACAACCAAAAAAAAAAAAAAAACCCCCAGATTCTTATTCCTAGAATAAAGTTATAGATACTTGCACATTTCACAATGCCATATTTTCACCCCAAATCAATGTAAGTACGGAAAACTGCTCCACAGAATCTGGATCTCCTTGACTTACGCTGATGTTATAGCTCGATATCGCTCTTGTCCTGCTGTGTCCCATATCTGTGCCTTTATTGTTTTCCCATCAACCTGGATGCTTCTTGTTGCAAACTCCACACCAATGGTACTCTTACTCTCCAGATTAAACTCATTTCGAGTGAAACGAGACAGAAGATTACTCTTTCCTACTCCAGAGTCTCCAATGAGGACAACTGAAAAAAACAAAACAAAACAAAGTACTATACTTTGCTTCTAGGGAAGTAAAATTCAGCTTAAATAACAATAAACAATAGACACCACATCTAATTGTTTGATTTTCCCCCAAAGAATTCAGAAGAATATGTACCTAGCCCCTGCTACTGCAGTGCTAAGATTAATTTCTTCTTTTTATTTTTTACCAATGTCTTCCTAAATATTATTACATAACTAATTACATTAGTTCATTCATCATTAAAACACCTTAAAATTTAAACTCCAAGTTTACTGAACTGACAACAGTTAAAACTATTAGCCACTATGAAAATGAATACTAACATTACTATCTTAAATGACAGTAATTTGAAGATAAGATTATGCGGTCCACCAAATACAGAGTTGGGAGGAACAAAAGTATCTGACAAACAATAAGATAATAAAGGATTAGGGATGGTATGTGCAGAAAGTCCTACTCAATTTCAATTTCAAACTCTTAAAGTTTGGTGTATTCACAGGATCCACACCTCAGGCCAGATGAAAAGGTATTTTGCTTTTCAGTACCAAAGTGAGACACCATATTAAAAAAAATATATACATAATATCTCACTATTCCCAGCACAGAAACTAACATGGCTCTTTAATACTTTTATCAGATTGGAAGACACAAGCCTGGGACAGGAAAGTGGTCAGTATACTAAAGGGAGACGCTAAGAGTACTGCCTAATAATTTGGATTTTCTTTAAATCCGAGTAATCCTAGCTAAGGGGAAGAGAGGTGAGGTTGGCAAGGTATGGATTCACTTATAACATCTTGAAATTTAAAAATTTAAAAAGTAGGTTTTGATTAAAAGAATTCACAGTCCCATGACAAGAACTTTTTTATATTCTTCATAGTTTAGCACAATGCTTATAAGGCACACAGCAAGATACTTTGCTGACACTACAGATTCTAAAGTACTGATGTGGGTATTCCTCCTATAATTTAATTCTATAACTTAGAGCGTCTTCAAGTTACCAAGGCTGAAAATTCATCTCTCTGCTGTCAAGCTTAGCTTAGCTAGACTGACCTTTGGCTAACAAGATAGACTATTTTATCATAAAAATTTACAGACAAGTAAAAAAAAAAAGGGGGGGGGATCATTTTCAAACCCAAAGTACAAAATTTATACATGTGATTATGCATTTAATATTTGAAAAGTGAAAAATGGGAGTTAAGCATTTTTCTTTTAAAGAGTAAGATGAGTTTCAGAATTTACATTAATCTAGCTTGATTATATTAAAGGCCTTAGCCAGACTTTACTTATCTCAATAGACAACAATAGAATTTTTTTTTTTTTTTTGCAAAGGGAAAAGTTTTATTATTTTAAGACAGCACACATTCCTGCTACTAAACAGTAGTTCCTCAACCTTCTAAA
The DNA here is from genome assembly GCF_016432865.1 of Antechinus flavipes. NCBI lineage: Eukaryota > Metazoa > Chordata > Mammalia > Dasyuromorphia > Dasyuridae > Antechinus > Antechinus flavipes. The sequence goes on from NC_067399.1 coordinate 540,695,925, forward strand.
GCAACTAAAGGTTCTACAAACTTAGTCTAGAAAAATTAACAAAACAAAGTTAACAATAACAAACAAGGGAGTGCCTTATAAAAAGGGATAGGAGATATGGGGGAGAGAGGTGGGTAGATAAGAGGATTGGAAGAGCTCACTGTACTCTGGCCAGAGAGCAAAGACAGTCCATTATGCATTCCTTTCTTGCCACAAGATCGGATACAAGCTGGCCTCTGGGCAGTCTTGGAGGGAGTTACTTTATCAAAAGCATATCTTTCTGGCTTCCTCGGTCAGCTGATTCAGCAAGAAATCCTCCAGGACTGCAAAGACAGCATGCAGCACAAAGTATAGTTGTTTTTAACAGCTAACATTGTCAATTCATAGGCATCTTAAGAGATCATAACAAAGGATATGTTAAATGTTAAGTAGGATGATAGATTTAGTGCTACAAGAAACCTTAAGGAGCCAAACCCTTTATTTTACAGTTTAGGAAACTGAGGTCCAGTGGAACTCTTAAGTGACTTGTCCACAGATCAAAAAAAAAGATTAAAGATTGCGCTGTCTTCCAGACAAGTCCAGCATTCTACCCTACTACATAAGCATATATGCCAGCTACCAAAGCCTACCTTCTGGACATGAAATCAAATCCATCATTATATCCACATCACAACTAGATTGTCCAACTTTCTACTATATTAAGTAGAGCATTCTGGAAATTTCCATTTCTAGTCTCACTATCTAGCAGAGGTATAAATACCTAACATGAGGGTGGAGCAGGAGGAGCAAAGAATTTCGAAAGTATTAGAAAGATACCAGCCCTGGAAGAATTAGTCATTTAATTCAGACACATCATACTCATCAGCAAAGCCTCATTTTGAAGACAACCAACCATGATAATATACACTATATGTAATACTTAAGAAATCAACCCCACAAAAAATATACAATAGATTAAGTAGGTGGTTTGTTTATTTTTAAGTTTAGCATTCTGGTTAAAACAACAACCACTTCCCCCCCCAAAAAAAAAAATCTGTCTTTTGGTAAAATGCTTAATGTTATGATTGCTTCATTCCCAGTTTCAAATTCAGACTGATATTGATCTAATTTTACAAAATCTAAAAAAAAAAAACCTAAAATTTTTATGTAATTACCTCAAAGAACAAAGCAATGCTAAAATAGACACACTTAACTGCAAACTAAAATTAATCCGTTAAAAATTCCTCCTATCAAACCAGTAAGATATACTATGAATTAATTTTAGCACTATTTTAATTTTTAACATGTTTACCTGAAAACAAATATATTAAATATACAAGTCATGGCTTAATATACTACCATAAACTCACTAAATTAAATAATAAATTAGATATTCACATTAGCAAATTGTTTACATTCAAAGCTATCCCGAATATGGAAGATTATTGAAAGCTTCCTCCAGTAGGAAATGCCTAAGAATACTTTGGGAGAATAAAAGATTCTGACATCTAGAAGATAATAGTTTTATTAGCACAGTGTTGTTAATAACAAAGTGGGAGAGTGGCTCAAAATTCAATATAGAAGAAAACTTTTTTCTGTTCTGCATATTTCATCTCAGATTTTCTTGAAAAGACTCAGTCTGTTAGAAGACAGATGTAAAATTCATGAAAAATCATCCTCAAGACAAAAAAAGGCTAGAACTTTACTTCTCATCAAAACAGCCGCAAAATAAACTTGCATATTTCATGAGATAACACATATAGCACTTTACAAATCACAAAGCATTCTATAAATGAATATTCTTAATATTAGGTTTAAAAGGTCAAAATTTACAGGGTGAACTCACTGGATTTGACAGAAAACTAAGTTATTTTTCCTCCCAGACTCAAATTTACAATTTTATTTACAAATTTAATTGCAAATTTATAAATTTACCAATTTCTTGCCAGAGAAAACATTTTATGATCGTATTTTCTGCCTTTAAAATGTTAAAATTAAAACTATGCAAGATAGTATTCTTTACTTCTTGGAAAAGGTTTCAAATGCCTATCTTCTATTTTATTACATTTCAAGTTAAAAAACAATTCATTTGAGTGCTGTAAGCCTTATGAATAATATGCTCCAGATAATTTTTTAACAATCTTTAACAATTAAAAAAAACTAACAGTACAGACTCAGAATGACTACCACTTAGCTAAATAAAGTTAAGCTAATGAATTATCAACATCAAATCTTAATACTTAACTTTGTAAAATATATTAAATATCAGAGATGCCACAAAAGCCATATAAACACCAATGGTCATATTATTTAATAATAATAACTGATATTTTTATAGCATTTACTATGTGGTAGACACTGTGCTAAGTACTTTATAATTCTCTCATTTGATCCTCCTATCACTCTGGCGAACTAGGTTCTATTATCATCCCCATTTACAATGAAGAAATTAAAGTAACCATGCTTAGGGTCACAAATGGTAATCTACTTTAGCAAAGGTAGTAAACATCTATTATGACATGTATTTTTTTAAAGTCTTTAATTTGGGGCTATTTAACACAACACATATCCAAAAAATAACTCTTAAGAAGTCATCACTATTCTTTCTAAAGGCATTTCCAATGTGCACATATATTCCAGCAACAAAACATGTTTTTAAATCAAAATGTCTTTATAATTTTTCCAGATTCAAAGTTGAAAAAGAAAAACTAAAACAGAAGGCAAAGTTCCTAAAAGCAGTTTCCACTGACAATCATCTGAGAGTTAATTACTAGTGAGAGAAAAAAGAGAAGTAAATTTGCTGGTTCAACTATTTCTAATCAATGGAATACCCACCCAGAAACATTTCCAGAAAAAAATGTGACTGAATGGCCTGGTGTCTAAAATGAGATTTGTAACTTCCAGAGGGCAAAGAAAGTAATCTTTTCAAGGAATCAATCACAATTTCTTAAAGACTTACTATGTGGCAGACACTGTGCTAGTATTGCTCAAGCCAGCCATCTCTTCATTCTCCACTTTGTTGCTCTTCTTTGCCACCCTACTTCCATCTCTTTTCTGCTTGCTTTTGTGTTGTTTTACCCCAACGGGTAATAAGTTCCTTACGGGAAGATAGTGTCTTTGTTTTTCATCTTTATATCCCTAGTATTTAGCACAATGCTAGCACAAATGATTGACTACTAGGACATGAATATAAAAGTGTGAAATAACATCCTTATGATTTTACATTGTACTGTGGTGAGAAAAAGTGATAGAAGTTCACAGATAATTGGAAAAATCAGAGATCTCCTAAAAGTGGTTTTCACCTGAGCTTAAAAGGGAATCTTAACAGAAACTCAAGGTATTGGGAGTCACTAAAAGAAAAGGTAACATTCCAAGTACAGACAAGTTTCAGATCCCAATGTCCTACACCTCCCCACTCCAGCCACCAAGACCTCCAAAAGCAATGAAAAAAAAAAAAAAAAAAAAAAAAAAAAAAAAAAAAAAAAGGCACAAAGGCAGGAAATAGTATGGGAGAGGGAGGATAAATAGACATTTTGGCAGAACCACTAAGTGCCCAACAGAGACTAAAGTGTATTCAGCCTAGAAAGATAGTCTGAAGCCAAATTGTGAAAGTCTTTAAATTTCAAAGCAGTTTGTATTTAATCCTAAAAGGTAAAGTGGAGCCACAGAAGTTTCTTGAGCAAGGAACAACATGGTCAAATCTCTTTTTTTTTTTTTTGTTATCTACTTCAGTTCCTTGTACTCATTAGGTACTCAAATACTAGATGAACAAACATTTAATCATATAAGAGATCAAGGTCAAATTCACTAAGACTTCAACATAATTTAGCCATTTTCTCAGCTTGAATTTGCTTTCCAGTTTTACCTATCTTTCAGACAATTTCCCATTTACAGATTGTAAATTCTCTGCAGGCAAAAGTCATCCTTCCCCTCAAAACCACTGAATCTATTTTTTATTGTACCTCCACACTCTACAGTGATTATTGAGACTCAAGCTTTCCTGTCAATACTCACCATTAGACATCTACATCCTAATCTAATATGAAAACTAATTTCAAAGACCCTACGTTTTCTAATTGGATAGAAGCAGCAGCTTTCACCTCTAAATCTTTTAGTCAGTTGGAAAAGAGCACCTTCTACCTAGAGATGGCCACACCTCATAAGGGTGATGTAATTCATACTAGGACATAAAAGAGTCAGTTCTTCCTTATATTAATATGGTAATTCCGAAGTTCCTAGAGTTGCCAAATAATCCCCAAAGTAAAATGCGTTGCAGCAACCAAAATTTGAATACAAGTAGAATGCTTTTCTCAGCAGGAATTTTAAATTTTTGTTTTTTCTTTTTCTAGAAAGTCTATTACTACAAAATATTCACCCTAAATTTAAGTACCTACTTGCTGTTTTACTTAAATTACAATCTTCCCTTAAACAACCAATCCAAAAGTTTCATGAAGCTCGTTTTAAATGCTTTTTCAATGAACTGTTTTTTGAAAATACATCCTAGTCTCCACTTGAGATTTCTAAAATCCACCATTTGCAGTAGTAGCTCTATAAACACATACTTTAAAAGGTGGGAAAATATATGCAAACTAGTTATCCCAAACGAGAAGATGGACTACTTACTGGGAAAGGAATCCCTAGCAAAAAGAGGAAATTGAATACATTAAGCAGATAACTACTGGATGATTTGCAAAGAGTAATGTTTCCTGCAGTATTAAGCACCAATGGCAAAGCTAGAAATAGTCAATCTGCTCTAACACTCTTTTTAAACTCCACCCTCCCACAATAAAGCTTTAATATCAATGGTTTCTCCTTTCTTAGTAATAATCTTGGTTCAGCACCTTCAAGTGCAAAAATATACAACGAAAAGGCGCTGTAAAATCATACAGACTCTACAATCTCTCACGAGAAGAGCGGTTCCCTTAATCTTTTGTTTAACAAGAATTTAAAAGATTCTCTTTTGGGGCAAAACCACATTGAGTAGCTTTTCTAAGCGCTTCGGAATTTTGTTTATGAGAACTGAGCACTTAGCCACTGTTTAAAAAAAAAAAAAAAACCTGTATACGGCAGTTACTAGGACCCTTCTTTTCTCACCCTCTGAACAGGGCAAGGTTGGGTCCTCCCGATGTTGCAGCAGGAAACAATCAGACCATTGCGATAAAACAGACCAGTGTTCGTGCAATGCACAATCTTTCCAGCTCAGCAACTGGGCCTTCAGGTCTGGCAAGGTGAACAACCCCCACCCATCCGCAACCCCTTCCCATGAGCAGAGTCAGAGACACCCTCCCCGGCCGGCCCGGCCCTTCCCTGCCCGAGAAAAGGGAGCGGTCAAGAAGTAAGGGGGATAGGCATGAAGTCATGCAAGCCTCCAGGGTCACTGCGACGTGCCGGGGGGCGGGAGGGTTGGCTTGGCTTTGCTTTTGGGGGAGGTATGGGGGCTAAAAGGGAGGATTATATGATTCCTTTGGCCTCCGAGTCGGCAAGCACTTGTCAAGCACCTACTGTGCGCCCGGCACAAGGGACGCAAAACACTCCTCCCTTAGCACCCCGGCCAACCCCAGGATCCTATTCTAAGTGGGGGAGGGGGAAAAGGAAGGGGACACAAGCTAGGCCAGGGTAAACAGAGAAAGGTGCCCTCGGTTCCAGGTGTAGTGGGCGGAGTCGACTGCAGAAGGGAAGACAACTGGATTAGGGAAAGAGGACAGAACTAAGGCCCGGGGAGAAGAACCGGGGCCCGGCCCCAGGGTAGAATGAGGAGGGAGGGCGGGGAAAGGGTCCACCAAAGGTGGGGAGCTGGGTGCTGAGATGAGAAGTGAACGCCGCGGCTCGGAGGGCCGGGGCTCGGGAGCCGTCTTTCAGGAACCCGCTGAGACTAACCCGGCCCCGGCCCCGGTCCCAATCCCGGCCTCGGTTCTGAGGGGTGCCGGTCGGCTTGCCGGCCAGAGGGGGGATGGGCGGCGAGGCCGCGGCCTCACCTTTAAAGAGATAGTCGTACTCGTCGTCTCGGGTGCCCATGGCGCGTCACTGGGGGCAGAGGGGCCGGAGCGGCAGTCGGGCGGGGGAGGGGGCGTCACTTCAGGGGGAGCCGAAGCCGGAGCCGCCGCAGAGACTCAGAAGCCGGACGAGGGTAACGCGCCCCTCCCTGTCCCTGCGCCACTTCCGCCAGCCCTGCCCACCCTCTCTCCCTCCTGGGAAGTACTTCCGGGGACCCGGACTCCACCCTCCACGAACGCGGGTTCTTACTTGTTCTCGACCCCCCCACCCCCCCACTCCACATCGGCCCGGAGCCACTCGGACGCGCGCCCGCCGGCCCGCCCGCTCCATTCGTATTCTAGTTCGGCGTACTGTGCCGGGAGCAGGGGTGCTCCCCCTACTCACTATCCCGAAAGCACTGAAGTGAAACCGAGGCAAATTACTCCTGCAAAAACACGAACCCACCCCGTTCACCCCTCGGATAGTCCGGAACTAGGGTTCCGGCAATACCTTGCTGAAGAAGAGTAGAGATAGGGTGGGTCTTTTAGTCGGGGCGGGGCTAGCTAACTATAAGGGAGCCTTGAGCGCCAGTTGCGGTATGGCGGTTCCATGGTGTAATGGTTAGCACTCTGGACTCTGAATCCAGCGATCCGAGTTCAAATCTCGGTGGAACCTACAAATGTAACTTTTTTCCAAGATTTCCGGTCGGTTCAATGATTACCTTTCTTCTATAACTCTATCCCATCACAATCATTCATTCATTCGCGGATGACTAAGTTCTTTCTCTGGCACTTAATAGGTCCTGTATTAGGTGCAGAGCAATGTAGAAACTAAAACACTTTAAAGACCTAATATTCTTCTTGACAATTATTTTTTAAACGTGTTGTGATTATGAATCTGACAATTAACATGAACATTTCCATACAAAAAGGAAAAAAAAAAGAGGGTTATACACGAAAGCACAATTTAAGGAATAAATTAAGGAATATTTCTTCCACACCTGTCCCGATTATGTTTCTAATTTTCCTCATTTCATTTTTAACGCTTTATTTTATTTTTTCCTCTTTTGGCATCACTATCACTTTTCCACCCCACATCCCCATTTTTGTTAAAGTCCCTCCAACCAAAAAACATCTCTCCCCTGCACCCCCCCCCAAAAGCCTCTTTTGTAACAAATAAGCACAAATAGTAAATTCATAAGTTCGTGTGGAAAATATATCATCTCCTGCATCTCTAGTCTGTCACCTCTGTAAAGTGGGAAACATTTCAACGTGGTCCTCATGTTTGGTACTGCCATTGAAAGGAATTCTTAAATATTTCAAAGCTGTATGTCTTTAAAGTGTTTTAGTCATTTTATAAATTGTTCTGGTTCTGAAAGCTCACGTTCTACGAAAGGAAAACAACATGAACATAGATAAATACAAACTATATTATATATATGTATATATACACACATACATATAGATAAAATATACAAAGTAAATTCAAATTTTCATCATGGGGGAGGGCGTGTGCTAATGTGGGAGATGGTATTTGAGTCCTGAAGACTTATCCTATAGGCAATAGAAGCACTGAAGTTTCTTTTCACGGGGAGTGGCAGCTGTCAGTCCTATGCTTTAAAAATATTTCCTGGACATTTCTTGGAATATAGATTAGAAAAAAAGGCTAGAAGAAATAGAACCAAATTGAGATTAATTCTTTAATTCAGGAAAAGGTAATGAGGACCTGAACTAAGTGTATCTGTGAGTTCAACAGGATAGAGACAAGATATAAAAAGAGAGACACCCCCCACCCCCCCAAAAAAGAGTAGAAAATCAAATATAGATAGGTGAGTGAGAGTCAAAGAGTAGACGATAATTCTTTCCATTCCATGTCTTCCTACTGGGTGTCCCTCAACTCAGCTTCATACTTCCTAGACTTCCTTTTAAGACTCACTCAAATCTTAACTTCTGCAGAAGAGCTTTCCCAGTGCTCACTTCATTTAATATTATTTTCTATTTATTCTGTATGTAAAAGTATATGTGTTTCTAGCTAGAGAGATACATTTACAAAAAATTATATAAATGTATAGTTATAGATATAGACGTATGTTATATCTTATCTGTGTTACTTATGTGTATACATATACATAAGCACATATAGATTGCTATATACACACATATATAAGTATTATATATACGTATATGTGTGTGTGTGTGTGTGTGTGTGTGTGTGTGTGTGTGTATACATAGTTACATGTTGCTTCCCTCCTTAGGATGTGAATTTCTTGAAGGCAGGGACAATATTTTGTCCTTTCTTTGTATCTGCAGCACTTTGCATAGTTCCTGGAATGTAATAAATAAGTGATTAATAAATATTTTTTTGACTGACTGAAGTTTCAAATCTATATGACTGGAAGGACAGTGGTTCTATCTACAGAATTAAGGAAAGAGAAGACAGTTTGAGAAGAAAGATAAAAAATTCTACTTTCATAAAATTTATATAGCACTTTAAAGTTTGAAAAGCACTTTTATTTGTTATTCATTTGATCCTCACTACAACCCTAGGAGGTAAATGTCATTCTTATTGACATCTTACAGATACAGATTAAGTGACTTACACAGACAGGATCATAGAGTTAGTAAGTTTCTGAAGTATGATTCAAATTCAGATCTTCTCAACTTCAAGTGTAGTTAGTACTCTATTCACTTCATCTGTTCAAATTACAGAAACAATTTCCTGCTCACCAACAGTGTGTTGTGTACTTTTTCTACAACAATTATAATAGTCCATTTTTATTAACTTTGCAAGTCTGATGGGTAGAATCTCAGTTGTATTAATTTGTATGTCTAATTATTAATGATTTGGAAAATTTTTTAATGTGGCTCTTGACATTTTGGATTTCTTCCTCTGAAAACATCTTGGGCCATCACTAATCATCTTGACTTTAGTCCTGCACTAACTTTCAAATGACTCACTTAAATCACTTAAATCCAATTCATAAATAAGTCAAGCTGTCACACTCGTGGTATCATTGGACTTTGAAAATAAACAACAGATAACAACAATTTCTGCATGAACCAGCTAGCTGCCTTGTGCAGTATAAGAACCCCGTAAGAGATGTAATTGGAGATAACCAACAGGTAGCTGGAAATTATATGTATATATAGTCATAGATATAAGGATAATAGATGAACCTACAGGAATAGATGAGATAATCAAGAAGATGTATAAAGAAAAGAGAGCCCAAAATGGAGCCCTTGGATACATTGGAATGTGTATGATAAGTCAGCAAAAGTGACAAATAATCTTCACTCAGTGATCACATTATAGAATCATAGAAGAGAATTCCAAAATCATCTTCTTTAACTTTCAAATTTTTCATAGGAAGAAATCGTGGCTCAGGAAGATTAATGAGTTGCCTAGAATCACATAAGCAAGACTCCTCCCTGAAAGCTCACATTTATAAGACACTCCTTTTAACTTTTGTAAGACCTTCTTTTATCATGGCACCATTCCTCCTTCAACACAACTTCTTCCCTAATTCTTTCTTTCATCTATCACAGGGAAGGGAGTTAATTGGGCAGTGTGTTTACTCATTTGTTATGCAACAGTTAGGGTGCCTCCCCATTTTGTAGTGTTTCAAATAATACATATGAACATACTTATTCACTCTCTGGGAATGACTCATTCATTCTAAGTTTTCCTCAACTTGACAGTCTAGGTTCTCATAGGAGGATCACTGCTACATAATTATATTCATGCTTTATTAGGTTCTTGGGGTGTCCTTGTTGAGAGAGGAATATACTTCTACTTACCACTTAAGATTTTCAGGCCCAATTGGTACATTTCTGTTTACACACACAACCACTCACATTGATGACATATTTATCTCTTAAACAAAACCATATTTTTGGCAATAAAACAAAAAATATATAAATAAACATTACTTCATAGTTTCTCATATGTTAAAATCAATGTATAATTAATAACTGTGTCCCAATTTATACATACATCTGGGTCATATTTTCTCCACAATTCACTCAATATTTGTGGTAGATAGTAGATGCACACTTACAGGGAGCTAACAAAGAAAGCATTAGTGAGAAAAAATCACAACTCGATTTCTAAATTTAAGATTTTTCTTTCTATCACAGGAGCTGTCTTTAAAAATCCTTTGATGAACATAACTTCTGTGTAGAACAAATGTTTTGAACCACTAAGTCCAGTTAATTCACATTGAGTTTAACTGGTCAATTTACTGCATGATTTTTCTGATTCCCCTGCTCAGTTCAACCAGCTTCTTAACAGCAACTCTATTATTAATCACTTCTAGCTTCAAGTTTGACTGATGCAGTTCTTAAGTGTGTCCTTTCATTTCTTTTATTTCTAGGTCCAGGTACTGGGTTCTTTTTGTGATCAATCCCACCTCAGTTTATGATTAGTAACCTTACTCTCAGCTTCTATAATCAGATAAATTACTTTTGCGATCATAGAAGAGTACCAATATCTGTTTCTTCCTAAAAATTTTCAAATTTTTCAATATTTCACTTTACAAGTCACTGAAGCTTATTCTAGTCTCCACTTGTTCCAATATTCAATAGCATGTCACATTCAAAAAAGCACCTGCCATCTCAGAACTCTGAGTCAAAATAGTTGTTTTTCTTAGGACTCTGAATAGATTTATGCCCCAAATAAGAAAGCTACCAAAGGTCACTCCTTTAAATAATTATTTATATGACTGTCTTAATAAATCATTTGGCTATTAAAAGAACCAAATCAATTAAAGTCTATGAAAAAATTTGGTTATTGAATAATAGGAGATTTCTCAAATGGAAGGTGGAAAGTAGAAAGCAGAAATCAGAGATTTTCTATTGTTGTAATATTCAAATAAATCTATATCTACTTTGAACTCCAAAGGAGTCAGGAGCCTGCAAATTTAGGGCACTGGGAAGGGGACTTATATAAGAGTGCTCTCTAGTGAGCAGTTGAAATACTGCAGGTTTCAGGAAAGTCACCATATGAGTGTTGAATACCTCCTGAAGAAACCACTTAGCTGGTGGGATGATTACAGCTCTATATGATAACCAAATTATGCACTATCCTCTGGAGCAGGTTAATTAATTAATTCAAGTAAGAGTCTAGAAATCTATCGATTTTATGAAGCTGGGAATGAGTCAGGTGTTATTTACAATGTTTTATACAGCATCTTCCCTATGTTACAGTTATGTACCTCAATCAACTAGCTGCTAGACAACTGAACTGAAAGACCCCCAGCTCTCCTGCTTACTACTAGCCTTGTTATTTTAGCCAATTCTCTGAGCCTTAGGTTCTTCGTGTATAAAATTAGGATAATTACAATTGCACTACCTATCCAATCAAACTGGAAAAATTCATTGTAATAAATGGACTATGTGCTTTTAGTGGGCAGAACACTGGACTGAGTCAGAAAGATCTGAATTTACATCTTGCCTCAAATGTTTACCATCTACGTGATAACTCTGGGTAATTTATTTAATCTCTTGGCTTCAGTTTTCAGCTAGGTGATGCAGTGGGTGGAATGCCAGACATGGAGTCAGGAAGACTCATCTCCCTGAGTTGACACTTCACTTCGCTTAAGTGATCCTGGGCAAGTCATTTTGAGTTCCAAATTTTCTCCCTCCTTCACTTCTCCCACCTTAAGACAGTAAGTAATTTGATGTGATATGTGTACAATCATGTAAGACATTTCATATTATTTATGCAGGGAAAGAAGAAACAGACCAAAAGGGAAAAAACCCACAAAAATAAAGAAAGTGAAAGTATACTTCACTCTATATTCAGACTTCATCAGTTATTTCTCTGGATGTAGAAAACATTTTCCATCATGAGTCTTTTGGAACTGGCTTGGAGCATTGTATTGATGTGAAGAGTTAAGTCAATCACAGTTGTTTATTATACAAAATCACTTATAACTGTACAGTTTTCTTCTGGTTCTGCTTATTTCATCAGTTCTTTTTTTTATTCATACATTCCATAGACAACTTCTTTTATTCCACTTCTTTGTAATTTCATGTTTGTAATAAGTTACAACATGCTTAGAATTATCATATATTTCCTCCTTTCCCTCTGGGTAATACTAATTTTCACTTCTTTGCAGAATATAGTGTTCTTTAATTTGTGGTCATAAAATAACACTGATAGAATATTGGAATAGTATTTAGTATTAAAAATGATTTTTAAAAAATTATTTTATTTGAAAAAAAAACAGAAAAGGAATACAAAACAAAATAAAGCAAAATAAAAGAGTTGTTATATGCCCAGCAGAACATCAGGGAGGATTCAAAATATATATCAACAAATTATCAGATCAAGAAAGTATATATATATATTAGTAGAAGAAATTATATTCATGAATGTCCATTTTTTTAACTTCCTTGTAAATTATTCTTTGGTTCTTTGCTGTGTACCTTATTTGCTTTATTCTTTTTTTCTCCCTTTCATTCCCTCAAAACCCCCAAGCAAGCTACAGTTAAGAAAAGATATATTCATGTATATGTATATAGATATATACATACATATACACACTTATATCCCACATACACATACGTCTTTCCTATCCCTGCTGACTGTTTAAATTCTGCTTCATAACTTGGCTTACTATTACTTAACCACCCCCTAACAAAGGATCCCCCCCTTGTCTTCTTCCTTCATCCTTTGTTTCCTTATCTACTCATCTCTCCCCCTCTATTTCTTTATAGATTTTGGAAGTCACTATACCCTTCATGGTATATATGTAGTGTTGCCTATTGAACCCATTCCCATTATGAGTAGGTTTTCAGAATTACGACCCTCCTGCTCCTTCTACTGTCTCTTTGTCTATTCTTCCTTTGCACCTCATTCGTATAACATCATTACTATTTTTACCTTAATTCTGCCAATCTTTTTTTTGAGCATCCCTATTGTTGATGTGAATCTTAAACATACAGTATACCTGTTCTTTTCCTGCTGCTTAATTCTGACTCCAACACATCACTATGCAGTATTTAACCAAGATCAGTTGATCCATCTGTTTGAATCTCTATCTGTCCATCTATTCTATCAATCTGTTTTTCCAAACTTTACCATGAATGCAGTTCAGAGTTCATTGGCCAGTCTTCCATGCAGAAGATTTAAAAATAATAAGAGAGATAACAATTGATCTGTTTAAAAATAATAAGAGAGATAACAATCGATCCAGATTGACAATATAATAAAGATGATGAGATTATCTAAATTAATTTACAGATAGTGCTACAGCAGTCCAACTACCAAGGAATTATTTTGTAACAGTAGGCAAATTCATCTGGAGGACAAAAAAGTTGAGAATCTTAAGGGAAATGATAAAAAAAAAAATAGGAAGGAAGGAGACCTGGCAGTTCTAGATTTCAAATGATACTATAAAACAAAACTCATCAAAACAATTTAGCACTGGTTTAAAAAAAATTGATCAGTGAAGAGAATAAATGCATAGAACCAGAAATAATCAAATTTAATAGCACAGTATTCAGAACAAATAATATGGCTATAATACTATAAAAGAAGATAACTTTGAAAGACAAAAACTCTGATCATTGCTCTCAATTACAGAAGACTGATAATAAAGCCTGCTTTCTGTTTCTTCGCAGAGATATAGATTATAAATTCATAAAAAGACACATTCTGGAACACAATCAAAGTGTGAATTTCTTTTTGCTTGGTTATGTTTGTTACATAGGAAGGCTTTTATTTTGGTAGGAAGGGGCAAAGAGTTGAAGAGAAGAAGGGGAGTGGCAATAAAAAAATGACTAAAAAGAAAGTGTCAATGGAAAATTTTTAAATAAGCAGAAGAAAACAGAAGGAAGTTCAAAAATGGACCTGGAAAAGCAGGGTGGAATTAGTACTACCAAATTATATATGTAATTATGTATATATCACATGATATATTTATGTAACTTGAAACATGATATGCCTAATAGTTCATAATTTCATATATAATTTTTTCTGTTTTCTGTATATTGAGTTTTTCATATTTATTAATATTTCTCAACTTCCTTTTTTTTTTTTTCCAAGAAAAGGAATGAATGGAAGAGGTGGGCACTCCCCTTTCACAATCTTGGATTAAAAGGGAAATAAACTTCCTTAGATCGTCAGGCAGACGTCATAGTAGCTGTTATTCTCAGCAATTCTGCATTTTTCCCCCTGCATGACTTCCCTTGGATTGCAGTCTCCACTCTAGGCTCAGAAACTCTCCTTATGGTTCAGCATCTTTTGGCTCACATTGGTTGTGGTATCTATGTCTTTCCATCTGGTTCCTGTTCACCCCTGCAGCTTCCTTCTGATTCCTCTCCTGAAACTCCAAACCAAAAGGTCAAAGAAAAGAAGACCCAAGATGAAAAGAGGATGTCTTAATATACAGATAGTGGGCTCTAGTCTATTGAGTAGTTTCCTGTCCCTGAGGATCTAGGAACAGATAGCAAGTGCCTCTCTGTCCAACCTAGAAAGAATGAAGGCAATCTAATTTACTGACACTATGTCTCAACAATTTTGCTGTTTCCCTCCTATGAAAAATTTTCTAGGTCTTAGGATCTCCAAGAAATTTCAATTCAACACTTATTGTGTGATAGGCTAGAGAAACAAAAACAAAACTAAGTTTTTGCTGGGGAACTTCATCTGAGGGCTAAAGAGAGGTAAGGAGAAAGGGAAACAAACTGTGTACAGAAAATCAAATATAAATATATATGACTTAATTTTATACAGGAAAAGAAGAGGATGTAGATTACTATGAAGGAGGGTTCATTAGCCAAAGAACAGAGATTCCAGAAAATGCAGTGGAAAGGTGGGTAGATAGGGAGATGGGAAAGTTAGGACTGACATGTGGATGGATATAAGGGAGTAGGAAAATAGCCCAGTCTACAGCATACAATCACAGGGGTTTTGTCTAGGCAGAGGGATTCTGAATGGAGCATAGGGTAATCGATAATGATGTCCTTCACATTAGCAATGGTGATATTGATTTAATTATCAGTTCTTGAGCAAGAGGAAGAAAGTGTTGGGAGTATCCAAACACAGGCAGGGCAAACAATGACTTCCTGGTTCTCCTTGATGATCCCCAGTGGTTGGTGAGTTCTGTGCCCTGGTCTTCCTTCTTCAATCCTTATTTAGTCAGGTCATCTGTGCCATAAGACTCACAGCTCACTTTGATGTTGAAAAGCTGTCTTGGCAATGAGAGTCTCAGGGGAAGGAAAATGGTGGTTCTAGGTCCTGTGAAGAGGGAGATATGCAGAACAGTCTTGGGTCCTGCCTAATGGCCAAGGCAGAGTCTTGGATCCTGGTTGGTCATAAAAGGGCATAAGATTATAGAGATGGAAAAGGAAGGGTAGAGTTACCTGTTACACAGGTAAACTTAACTAATATTACTATTTGTAAATATCCCCAGTCAAGTGGATTTCTAGTTCAGAGGTGTCAAACACATGCTCCACATGCCTAAACCAGATAAAAATGTAATTGAAAAATATTTAATGCAATAAATAATAATACAACAGAACATTGTTGCTACCAAGATTTCCTTGGCAGAGATACTGGAGGGGTCTCTCATTTCCTACTCCAGATCATTTTATAGATGAAGAAACTGAGGCAGGCAGGGTGAAGTGACTTCCCCAGGGTCACATAGCTAGTAAATGTTTGAAGTCAAATTTGTGCTCAGGTCTTCCTGACTCTAGATCTGGCATTCTATCTATTGCACCTCAGTACTCCAATTTGGAATTAATTGTTAATTTGGAAATCACAGTGGGTATAGCTCTCACTTCTATTTGAGTATGACTGTTCTAAACCACTGATGCCACCAGTGTCCAGTATCAGTGAGGTAAGATCTGTCTCAGGGAATAATGTGAAGCAATCAGGAAATCTAATCCCGAATTTAGCCTACAGAACTAACCAGACTCAACTTTCCTGGATCAAAGAAGGAAACAATATTCTGTTGTTGCTTGAGTCCCCATGGAGCAGGGACCAAACCAAACCTTGTAATGCATGTCTGGTAGAGAGGAGAAATGTCTCCCGAGGGAGGAATAGCAATCAATGCTTTTCAGTTCCCCAACAAGCCAAGAATCATTATGGTTTTGCAAAGATAATTCACTGAACTTTTCTAATCAAGCCTATAAAATATACAGGAGGTGATTTTCCAAGCACCAAAATGTTCCATTACCTTGGAGAAAACTGACAGAATCAAAGGGAGGCATTGAAAAAAGAAGAAAAATCTGGGTATGAAACTGATGATTTAATCCAAGATAATAAAGAAAATTCATCTTTTCCAACAACATGAAAAGATCAGAATGAGAGTTTAGCCCTTTCATACTGGAAATACATGGTTCGGAACAGTGAGACAAAGTTATATTTAACTGAGATTGAGTCTATACAACATTAAATGGAAAATTGTCCAACTCAGATAATGTAAGCAAGCAAGTCCAACTCCATACTGTTGCTTCTGTCAGAGCTGTATGTGTGTGTGTGTATGTGTGTGTGTGTGTGTGTGTGAAGGATTCCTTTGGCTATTTGATGAAGTCTATGGACTCACTTTTTGAATTAAGTTTTTGAGTATATAAAACAAAATATATAGAATTACAAAGGGAGAAAGGAATAAGCATTAATACATTATCTACTATGAGTCAGATAAGGCAACTAGGTTGTCCAGTGGGTAGAATGCTGGATCTGAAGTCAGAAAGACTCATTTTCCTGAGTTCAAATCTGGCCTTACTCAGTTACTGGCTGGGTGATTCTGTGCAAGTCCCTTAAACCTGGTGGCTGTACAAAATGAGCTAGAGAAGGAAATGGCAAACGGCTTAAATGTCTTTGCCAAGAAAACCCCCAAATGAGGTCCCAGATAGTTGGTCACAACTGAACATTTACAATACCTGAGCCAAGTTTTTACTGTGCTAAGTATATTTTACAAATATCTCATTTGAAGGAAACAGTATTATTATCCCCACTTTACAGTGGAGGAAATTAGGACAAAAAGGGGTTGAGACAAACAGAGGGTTACACAACTAGTAAGTATCTGAAGTGAAATTTGAATTCAGGTCCTTTTGATTTCAAAGTCAGCACTTTACTACATTACTAGCTGCCTCTGAAAAGAAAAAGAAAAAGAAGAAACAAAAAAACCAACTATTGAAATACAGTTGTCAAAAAAAATTTTTTTTTAAGTTTACAGACCTTAAGGTAAGAATCCTTGACCTAGAAAATTAAGGTGGGTTAAAAATTAGCCAAATAATTTATTTTAGTCTTCTATCTTGTATTGTAAAAAACATTATCTAAACATTCAAAGCTCTTGACCTCCAGGCTTGAAAATTAGAGTTATCTCTATTGCTTCCTTTTCCCTGGCCTTCCTAACTTTGAATAGAAAAAATGAACTGGCTTTTGGCCAAGGATGTACTATAATCATAAGAGCTGATTATAGTTTACATGGAGTCTTGCAAATCTAATCCAAAGGCTTTAAACTGAAATGGAAGGGGGAAGGGAACAATCTATCCACCTTTATTAACTATGACAGATGTTACAGAAAATATCTACAATGTAGAAAGAAGAATAGCTATAGTGACACTCAGAAATTTATAGGAAACAAAATCCAAGAAAACAGACACCAGTAAAATCTGTGGTGTCAGATGAACATCCATAAATAAACAAACTTTGAGTAAGTACAAATTTGAATATGAAGAGGCAAATTTGACCTCAAAGATTTCACTTAGTGTTGGGAAAATATGCCCACACCTGGAATATGAACCTGGAAGTTTATGTCTTATTAAAAAAGAATAGGATTAGGAAAGGGAATTGTCTGGAACAAATTATGTTATATGAATGTAATGGAACATCATTTTACCACATGAAATTTGAAGGGAATGCTTTAAAGAAATCTGGGAAGACGTGTATGAACTGATGCAAAGTGAAAGGAGAAGAATCAGGAAAATCATTTGTACAATAACAATGATATTGTGAAGACAAATAACTTTAAATGATTTAGGAACTCTGATGATCACAAGGATCAACCACAATTCCAGATGACTCATGATGAAACATATTATCCACCCCCAGATAGAGAGAGAATTGTACTCATTGTGCAAATTATAGCATTTTTTTTTAAAAAGGACCTAGTCAATATAGGTATTTATTTTGCTTGATTATGCATATTTCAACAGCTTTTATTTTTTCTTACTTTATCATAGGGGTAGGGAGAATGAGGAAGGAAATAATTAAGGATTGAAAATAAAATAAACTTGAATCAAAAACAAGAGAATGGGGGGCACAGCTAGAGTAGATAGAGCATTACCCCTGAAGTCAGGAGGCTCTGAGTTTCCATCAGACTTCTAACATTTACTGGCTGTGTGAACCTGGGCAAGTCGTTTAACCCCAATTGCCTCAAAAAATAAGGGAACAGAATCATAGGGGTAGGGAGAATGAGGAAGGAAATAATTAAGGATTGAAAATAAAATAAACTTGAATCAAAAATAAGAGAATGGGGGGGGGGGCGCAGCTAGAGTGGATAGAGCATTACCCTGGAAGCCAGGAGGACCTGAGTTCCCATCAGACTTCTAATACTTACTGGCTGTGTGAACTTGGGCAAGTCATTTAACCCCAATTGCCTCAAAAAATAAGGAAACAGAATGAGCAAGCATGCTAGAAAACATTTGGGGGAAAATCAAAAGAGGCAGAACAAAACTGATACTGTAATTGGATTATGATTCAGTCTATCCAGAAAGAGAAGACTGATCAGAAGCTTGGTGTGGAGGCACAATATATAGGGATATTACAATATGATATGATAGGAAGTGTGTCTTTAATTATCCAGACATCTGCTACCACTTTGCTTCTTCACAGAGAAAAAACTAGACAAAATTTTACATATTTATCCCACATTTGAAAAGAGTAAATTTCAAAGAATTCAGAGTAAAAATAGGCAGGATCTCATGAACTAAAATTTTATGAAGAAAGTCAGTCTAAGATTGCTCTTAAGGTTTTCATTTTTGAGATCACAAAGAGAAATAATTCCATACTATTTGACAAAAATTTCTGGGAAAATTGGAAAATAGTATGGCAGAAACTAAGCATTAACCAATATCTCATATCCTATACCAGGATAAGGTCGAAATTAGTTCATGATTTAGATATAGAGGATGATACTTTATAGAGGATGATACTATAAATAAATTAAGAGAACAAATAATAGTTTGCCTTTCAGATCTGTGGAGAAAGGAGGAATTTATAGACAAAGAAGAACTAGAAAATATTAGGAAATACAAAATGGATAATTTTGATTACATTAAATTAAAAAAAGGTTTTGTACAAACAAAACAAATGCAGCCAAGATTAGAAAGAAGTGAAGCAGAAATTTGGGAAATAATTTTTACAGACAGTATTTCTGATAAAGGCTTCATTTCTAAAAATATATAGAGAATTGACTCAAATTTATAAGAATACCATTCCCCAACTGATAAATGGTCAAGGGGTATGAATAGACAATTTTCAGATGAAGAAATTAAAGCCATTTCTGGTCATATGAAAAAGCTCTAAATCACTATTGATTAGAGAAATTCAAATTAAGACAACTGTGATGTACCGCTTCACACCTCTCAAATTGCCTAAGATAACAGAAAAAGATAATGATAAATGTTGGAGGAGATGTGGGTTGTGAAATTATCCAACCATTCTGGAAAATAATTTGGAACTATGCCCAAAGGGCTATAGAGCTGTGCATATTCTTTGATACAGTGGGTCTGTATCTCAAAGAGATCATAAAAGAAGGAAAAACATCTACACGTGCACAACTGTTTGTAGCAGCCCTTTTCATAGTGGCAAGGAATTGGAAGTTGAGTGGTTGCCCCTCAGTAGAGGACTGGCTGAACAAATTATGGTATATTAATGTAATGAATATTATTATTCTATAAGAAATGATGAGCAGGATGATTTCAGAAAGACCTGGAAACACTTATATGAACTGATGCTAAGTGAAATAAGCAGAACTAAGATAACATTAGACACAATAACAACAAGATTGTAAGATGATCATTTGTGATGGACTTGGTTCTTTTCAAAAATGAGGTGATTCAAGTAAATTCTAATAGACTTGTGATTAAAAAGTGACATCCACATCTAGAGAGAGAACTACGGGGACTGAATGTGGATCAAAACATAGCATTTTCATCTTCTATTGTTGTTGTTGCTTATTTGCTTGGTTTTTTTCCTCTTGTCTTTTTTTTCCCCTTTTGATCTCTGTGTACGTCCATGAATATGGAAATACGTTTATAAGAATTGCACATATTGAACTTAGTAGATTGCTTCCTATCTTGGGGAAGGAAAAAGATAGGGAGAACAAATTGGAATATAAGGTTTTGCAAAGGTGAATCTTTGCTTGTATTTGAAAAAATAAAATATGATTAAAAAAAAGAAATAATTGCAGTGAGATGGAAAAGATGGGAGTAGTTAAAATAGACCAATGTAGATGCAAAATAAACTGATTAATCAACTTGAATTTTTCAAAGACATTTGTAAGGAGAATGATGGGGGAAAAACTTAAATGAACTGATGCAAAATATACTAAATAGAAGCAGAAAAGCAATATATACTACACAGCAACAATACCATGAATAGCAAGAATAAAAAGATAATAAAAAACTTAATGCTCCATAAATATAGTAATCAAGCTTGGTCTGAAAAAGAGCTATGAGAATGAAGATTTCTCCCTGCAGCAGGAGAAAAAAATCTTCCAGTGTTCTCATAAAATAGACAAAGTTGGTTTTTTTTTTCCCTTTAAAAGTACATATTGAAACTGTCTTTAACATTTAATTGGCTTAGGATACCAAGGCTAACTAATCACCTGAGAACAGAAATCCATGAGGAACTTCAGCTAGATATACAGATTTCACAAGTGGACCACTGTGGACAAGAAAGAGATTTGACTCTAATTTCCTCAACTAGATCAATACTGTGTTCTCAGCTAAATGTCCTTTCCTTGATCTGAATGTCCTTACCTCGCTATGATCAATTAAGTCTCCTTTTGTTAACTGTGTATAAGCTATGAATAGTGCTGTGTAATTATAATCAACAAAAATAGCTCAAAAGAAGAAATATAAGGATATACTCCTTTCTTTGTAAAGATTTAGAACTGAATTATGAAGCATGGCATACATTTTCAAACCTAATTCATACATTATTTTTACTGAACTGATTTTTTTTTTAATTTTCTGTTTTACTCTTTAGTATAAAGAATGACCCTCTGAATAGGGTAAATAAAGAGATATATTAAAAATTGTGATAAGAAAAAAATCATCAAAACCAAAATTAAAAAAATAAAGGACACAAACAGAATATAAAAACAAAGCTAGTAAGTAAGGAATTGGTGTAAGAGTATAGTTTTGGTTCAATATTTCTTAGGTATTTTTTAATGTAACTTTTATTTATTTTAGTTTTATTCATTTAATAAATATTATTTTTTTCTTCCCCTCTCCTCTTCTCCTTAAAAAAAGGGCAGTGGAAGGGCAAAGTCAAAATAGCATAGAGACATCAGAAAATTGCCTAACTCCTCTCCTCTCCCTAAGAAACAAGTTAAATAAATCCTCTAAAAGAATTTTAGAGTGATAGAATCTATCACCAAAAAATGGAGTGAAAAAATTTTCCAGCCTAAGAGAATTCAGAATGACTTCAGGAAAGGTCTGACTTACTAAACAAAAGGGGAGCATAGCAACAGAGGCAATGCCCAGGAAAGCCAATGGGAGATTCCTAGACACAGCATAGATTAGTAACTGAGTCCCTGCAATTCTGGCTCAGCAGGCCAGCTATGAAGTCTCCAGACCCAATCAGCAGGCAAATTGCCAAACCCCAAACCTAGGGCACCACAGATAATCACTAAGCCAGGTCACTCTAGCACAATAGGCAAACTGCTAGTCTCAGAAGTTCCTGTGCAGAAAGCTAGTGATCAGCTTCTTGAACATAATGCAAAAATCTTGGGACAGTGCCACTTTTTTATTCCAGCAGCAGAACTCAGATTTTAAAAATGAGCAAAAACCAAAAAAATAACACAGACCATAAAAAACTACTCTGGCAACAGGAAAGATCAAAACATAAACTCAAAAAGTATAAGGGAAGCCTCAAGGAGAGATATAAATTGTTCTTAATCCCAAAAAGTCCTTTTAAAAGTGCTCAAAATCAAGTAAGAGGGTAGAAGAAAATTGGGAAAATAAATGAAGGTTATGCAAGAAAATTATGAAAAAAGAATCAACAGCTTGGAAAAGGAGGCATAAAAATTGACTGAAAAAAACAACCCCTTAAATATTTAATTGACCAAACTGGGGGAGGGGATCCATTAAAAAAAGCAACTCCTTTAAAAGTAAAATTTGGCAAAAGGAAAAGAAGGTCCAAATGCTAACTGAAGAAAATAATTCCTTACATATTAGAATTGGGAAAGTGGAAGCTAATGACTCTATGAGACATCAAAAATTATCCAAACAAAAATCAAAAGAATGCAAAAATAGAAGGAAATGTAAAATATTTCATTGGAAAAACAATTGAACTGGAAAATGGATTCAGGAAAATTAACTTAAGACTAATGAACAAAAACAAAAACAAACAAAAGGAGCATGGCCAGCATCTTTCAAGAAATTGTCAAGCAAACTGATATCCTAGAACCAGAGAGATAATGTAGTCAATGAAATCACTTCTTGAAGGAGATGCCAAAATGAAAATTCTGAGGAAGGTTGTAGCCAAATTCTAGAACTATATCAGGTCAAGAAGAAAATACTGCAAGGAGTCAAGGAGAAATGATTCAAATATGAAGGAGCCACAGCCAGGATTATACAGCATTTAGTAATTTCTACCTTAAAGATCAGAGGTCTTAGAATGTAAAATTCTGGAAGGCAAAAAAGTTTGGGATTATGATTAAGAATCAACTACCATCAAAATTAAGCACAATCTTTTGGGGAGGAGGGAATGGGAATGGACATTCAATGAAATAGAGGCCTTTCAAACTTTTCTAATGAAAAGACCAAAGATTAGGAGAAAACTTTATCTTTAAATATGACTCAAGAGAAGCAAAAAAAGGTTAGAGGAAAGGAAAAAACTCATGGTATTCAATAAGGTTAAATAGTTTACATCCCTAAATGAGAAAATGACATTTGTATTTTTTAAGAATTGTATCTTTAGCTCATTTAGATCATTTGGCATCTAAGATGCCAAAAGGGAAAAAAGCCAAAGGAAAGAAGGTGGCTCTGGCTCCTGTTGTTATAAAGAGACCAAGAAAGTGGTCAATCCTTTGTTTGAGAAGTGACTCAAGAACTCTGGCATTGGTCAGAACATCCAGACCAAAAGGGACTTTTTTCAATTTGTCAAATGGCCTCAATACATCAGACTGTAATGTCAAAGGTCTTTCTTTTATAAATGTTTGAAATAACACCAGCAATCAATCAGTTCACCCAGGCTTGGATCATCAGACTCAAGTGCTTAAACTGACTTACAAGTACAGAGATTAGACAAAGTAACAAAAGAAGCAAAGGCTGCTGGCTAGGGCTGAACAAAAAGCTTCAAGCAAAAGAAATGTCCACACTAAGAGACCACCTGTCCTCAGAGCAGGTGTTAACATTGTCACCAGTCTGGTAGAAAACAAGAAAGTTCAGTTGGTAATGATTGCAGATGCTCTTCCTACCTACTTATACTAGAAAATGGGGGTTCTTTACTGTATTATCAAAGTTAAGGTCAGACTGGGTCACTTAGTTCACAGAAAGATTTATACAAGCATTATCTTCACTCAGATTAGCCCTGAAAATAAAGGAGCCCTGGCTAAGCTAGTAAAAGCTATCAAAACCAATTACAGTGATAGATATGATGAGATCTGACATTACTGGGGTAGCAATGTCCTGCATCCAAAATCAGTGGCTCATATTGCCAAGCTAGAAAAGGCAAAAGCTAAAGAACTTGCCATCAAATTGCAAATGTATGTTTGATTTTTTTCCCTACATAAAAGGACAATTAGAAGGATCATATTTAGACAGAGAGTATGGGTTTAAATCGACTTTGATGTGAGGATAAAAAGTTAAGGGAAAAAGGATTCTGTTGAGAGAAAAGGAAAGGGGAAGGCAGAGTGAAGTAAACTATACTGCATGAAGAAATATAAAAAACCTATTACAATAGAGGGAAAGAAGGTAAGTTGTGAGCATTATTTTACCCTTATTCTCATGAAATTTGGCTTAAAGGGGAAATAACATACACATTCAGTTGGAAAGAGAAACCTATATTATCCTCTAGGTAAGCAGTAAGGGAAAGGGGGAAGAAAAGGAAAAGGAGGGATGATAGAAGAAAGGACAGATTGGGGGTGATAATGATCACAAGTAAAACATTGGTGAGGAGAAACAGCATGAAAAGAGAGAGAAAACTATTAAAGGGGGGCATAAGATGGAGGGAAATACACAATAATCACAACTGTGAGTATAAATGGGATAAAAAGTGAATAGCAGATTAAAATCCACTGTTGTACAGATATTTGTTGTATTCAAGAAACTAGAAAGACACAAAGAGTAAAGATAAAAGGCTGGAGCACAATTTATTATGCTTTAGCTAAAGTAAAAAAAAATCAGGGGTAGTGATCCTGAACTCAGACAAAGCAAAAATAAAAATAGATTTAATTAAAAGAGACAAGGAAGGAAACTACATCTTGCTAAAAGGTAGCATAGACAATGAAGTAATATCAATACTAAACATACATGTACAAATGGTGTAGCATACAAATTCTTACAGAAGTTAAGTGAGTTACAGGAAGAATTAGACAGCAAAACTGTCTAGGGAGACCACATCCCTCTCTCAGAACTAGATAAACTTAACCACAAAATAATAGCCCCCCAAAAGTTAAAGAAGTGAATAGAATTTTAGAAAAGTTAGATGTGATAGACCTCTGAAGAAAACTGAATAGGAATAGAAAGGAATATACCTTTTCCTCAGCAGTATATGGCACCTACACAAAAATTGACCATGTATTGAGGCATAAAAATATCACAAATAAAGGAAGAAATAGTAAATGAATTCTTTTCAGATCATAATGCAATAAAAAAATTTATGTAATAAAGGGCTATGAAAAGATAGTTTATAAATTTATAAATTATAAAGTTTATAAATTAATTGGAAATTAAATTATCTAATTCTAAAGAATGAGTGGGTAAAACATCAAATTATAGAAATAATCAATAATTTCAATCAATCAATCAATAATGTCAAAGAGAATGACCATAATGAGGCAAGATGCCAAAATTTGTGAGATACAGCCAAAGCCATATTTGAGGTAGATTTTATATTTCTAAATGCTTACATGATTAACATAGAGAAAGAACAAATCAATGAATTGGGCAGGCAATTTAAAAAGTTAGAATAAGAAAAAATTAAATCCCCAATTAAATGCCAAATTAGAAATTCTGAAAATAAAAGAAAGGATTTGTAAATTTGAAAGTAAGAAAATTATTGAACTAATAAATAAAACTAAAGCTGGTTTTATGGGGGGGGAGGGCAGGAAACCAATAAAATAGGTAAACTTTTGTTCATTTTGATTTAAAAAAACCAAATTATCAATATCAAAATGAATAGGGTGAATTCACTACAAATAAAAAGAAAATTAAAACAATTAGGAGCTATTTTCCCCAACTGTATCTCCCCCTCAAAATCTGACAATTTAAGTGAAATGGATGATTATTTATCAAAAACTAAATTACCTAGATAAATATGAGAAAATAAACTATTTAAATAACCCCATTTTAGAAAAAGAAGTTAGACAAGCCAGAAATGAACTCCCTAAGAAAAAAAAAATCTCTAGGGTCAAATGGATTTCCTACCAAACAATTAAAGAACAATTAGTTCCAATACCACATAAACTATTTAGGAAAATAAGTGAAGGAGTCTACTAAATTCCTTTTATGACACAAATATGATACTGATACCAAACCAGAAAGAATAAAAAAAAATGAAAATTTTGCTAAAGAATGTTGCTAAAGAAGGATATTTGCTAAACAATTTTAAATAAAATATTAGCAAAAAGATTATAACAATATATTAAAATAAAAATACACTCTCAACAGGTGGGAGTTATAACAGAATATATGCAGAACTGGATCAAAATTTGGAAAACTATTAGCATAATTGATCATAACAATAACAAAATTAATAGAAATCATGCTATCTCAATAGATGCAGATAAAGCTTTTGAAAAAAAAATATAGCATCCATTCCTATAAAAATGCAAGAGAGTACAGAAATAAATGGAGTTTTCCTTAAAATGATAAGTAGTATCTTTCTGTCTAAAACCATCATTAGCTGTAATTGGAATAAGCTAGAAGCCTTCCCCATAAAATTAGGAGTAAAACAAGGATGCCCATTATTCACCACAATTAATCACAATTATTCAATATCATACTAGGAATATTAGCTTTAGCAATAAGAGAAGAAAAGAAATTGAAGGAATTAGGATAGGCAATGAGGAAATAAAACTATCATTCTTTGCAAAGGATATAGAGAATTCTAGAAAACTACTTGAACTATTTAACAACTTTAGCAGTTGCCAGATATAAAATAAATCCACATAAATTATCATCATTTCTGCATATTATAAACAAAGCTCAGCAGCATGAGATAGAAAGAGAAATTCCCTTTAAAATAATTGTGGAAAATATGAAATATTTGGGGGTCTACTTGCCAAAAAAACCCCAGGAACTTATATGAGCACTATTACAAAACGCTTTTCATACAAATAAAGTCAGATCTAAACAATTGGAAAAATATCAATTGCTCATGGGTAGGCTGAGTCAATATAATAAAAATGACAATTCTACCCAAATTAATTTATTTATTCAATGCCACCACAAACAACCAAAAATTGTTTTATAGAATTACAAAAAATAAAAATGAAATTCATCTATAAAAAACAAAAAGTCAAGAAATCAAGGGAATTAATGAAAAAATGCAAAGAAAGGTGACCTAACTGTACCATATTTAAAACTGTATTATAAAGCAGTAATCATTGAAACTATTTCATTTTGACTGCAAAAATATAGAGAGAACTGAGTCAAATTTATAAGAATACATGTCATTCCTAATTAATAAATAAATGGAGGATATGACCAGGCAGTTTTCAGATGAAGTTAAAGCTATCTCTAGGTATGTGAAAAAATGCTCTAAATCAGTATTGATTAGAGAAATGCAAATTAAAACTACTCTGAAGTACCACCTCACAGATATCAGATTGACTAAGATGAGAGAAAAGGAAAATGATAAATACTGGAGAAGATGCCTTGTTGTTGAAGTTGTGAACTGATCCAACCATTCTGGAGAATAATTTGGAACTATGCCCAAAGGGCAATCAAACTGAGCATACTCTTTGATCCAGCAATACCACTATTAGGTTTGTCCCAAAACTATCATTAAAAAGGGGAAAGGATCTACGTGTACAAAAACATTTATCTTTTTTTTGTGGTGACAAAGAACTGGAAACTAGTTGAGGAATGGCTGAAGAAGTGATGTGTGAATATAATGGAATATTATTGTGCTATAAGAAATGACAGATTGATTTCTGAAAAATCTAGAAAGATTTACACGAAGTGATACTGAGTGAAGTGAGCAGAACCAGAAAAACATTGTATACAGTCACAGCAACATTTTGCTATGATTAACTGTGATAGACTTATCTCTTCTCAGCAATTCAATAATCCATGATAATTCTAAAAGACTCATGATAGAAAATACTATCCATATACAGATCAAAACATACTATTTTTGCTTTTTTTTTTTTTGGTGGTATTTCTCTTTTGTTCTGTTTCTTCTTTCACAATATGACTAATAGGGTCATCTGTTTATATATTAGCAATATATAACCTATATCAGATTGCTTGCTATCTTGGGGAAGAAGGGTGTGAAGGGAAGGAGAAAAATTTTGAAATTCAAAGTCTTATAAAAAATGAATGTTGAAAGCAGAATCAGGAATACATTGTACACAGTTAACAGCAGAATCAGGAATACATTGTACACAGTTAACAGCAAGATTGTGTGATGATCAACTATGAAAGACTTGGTTCTTCTCATTAGTTCAGTGATCCAAGGCAATCCCAATAAATTTTGGATAGAAAATGCTATCTGCCTCCAGAGAGAGAACTATGAAGACTGAATATAAATCA
Organism: Antechinus flavipes; assembly: GCF_016432865.1. Taxonomy (NCBI): domain Eukaryota; kingdom Metazoa; phylum Chordata; class Mammalia; order Dasyuromorphia; family Dasyuridae; genus Antechinus; species Antechinus flavipes. The sequence continues at coordinate 540,724,016 of NC_067399.1, forward strand.
GCACATACTATGCTTACTTCTCCCCCCCCCTTTTTTCTTCTGTTTTTTTTCTCATGCATTTTTCTTTAGTTCTGATTTTTCTCTCCCAATATGATTCATAAAGAAATGTATTTTTAAAAAATGAATGCACATGTAAAACAAGAAAAAATAAAACAATTAGAAATAGGAAAAAAACCCTTCTAATCTTAAAAAAAAAGAAAGAAAGAAAAAATGAATGTTGAAAACTGTCTTTACAAATAATTGGGGGAAAAATTACGATACTAGTTACAAAAAAGGGTGGGGGAAACACCCTTGTAACAAATATGTAAAGTCAAACAAAACAAATTCCCAAATTAGATGTATTTTTTAAAAAGTGTGTCTCATTCTGTACTTTGAATCTGTCATCTCTCTGTTAGAAGATGAGTAGTATTACTGGTTCTCTGGAATCATGGTTGGTATTGTGTTGATAACTATTCTTAAGTCTTTCAAAGTTGTTTGCATTTATAAAGTTATTGTTATAAAAATTGTTCTCTTGATTTTACTCACTTAATTCTGTATCAGTTCCTACAAGTTTTCCCAGGTTTCTTTGAAACTGTCCCTTTTGTCATTTTTATACACTAATATCAATTATATTAATGTACCATAATGTGTTCAGCATTGATGGACACCCCTTTGGTTTCCTATTCTTTACTACTACAAAAAGAGCTGCCAAAAGCATTTTTAAAAGCATTTTTACTGGGGGGGAAGGGGAGGGGAGGGGTTTCTTAGTTGTGTCCAATTCTCTGAGATCCCATTTGGGGTTTTCTTGGTAAAGATATTGGGGTGGTTTGCCATTTTCTTCACCAACCCATTTTACAAATAAGGAAACTGAAGCAAACAGGGTTAAGTGACTTGCTTAGAGTCACACAACTAATAAGTGGCTGAAGCTAAATTTGAATTCAAGAAGATGAGTCTTTCAAACTCTAGATACAACACTGTCTCTACTGCACTCCCCAGTTGCCTCATTTTTGAGCATATAGGTCATTCTTTTCTTTTTAAAAAATCTTTTTAGAATAAGAGTGTCCTAGTTTTGTCCCTGGGTCAAAGTGAATACACAGTTTAGTGATTAAGGGTCACTGGCTAAATGAATTCACAGCTCTTCCAATAATACATTAATTGTCATCTTTTCCCAAAGTTCTCCCAACATTTGTCATTTTTATGGTTTGGTCTTCTAAGAATAATGTCAGAAACACTAAAGTTTATACATTCAGCAAGGAACGTTGAAGACAACAAAAACATGTATTTAAAATTAGATTAGGTTTTAAAAAGAGAAGAATCAAAGGAAGGATCAAGAAAATTGCGCAAAGTACATAGAATAATGAGAATAGTTGATGTAGATATTCTGTATATACTTATAAAATATAGTCTCCCCCTTTAGAATGTAAATAATTCTTTGAAAGCAGAAATAATTTCATTCTTTGTATTTATATCCCCAGCACTTATCACATTGCTTGGTACATAGTAGGTGCTTAATATATACATGTTGACTTATTCATTGATTGATGATAGAAAAAAACATTGGACTACTTAATTCCTATTTTGCTGCTGCTTTTCTGCCAACGAGAATGAACTTTAGACTGGAAAGGAGAAAACAATATCTTTATATAGGGCATTGCTATTCAAAATTAGTTAGGTGCTGATAAGAGAGTACTTAATTGCCCTTGATAAATTCAAGTCACCTGGTCCAAATGAACAGCTTCTTGGTTACTGAAAGAACTGGAAAATGTGATAGCTGAGCCTCTGTCAGTGATCTCCGAATGAATGGGAGAAGACTTGCAGGAATGGAGAAGGGCAAATGTCCCTGGAGAACGGAATCTGAAACTACAGGCAAGTGAACTGAACTTCAATTTCCCCCAGCATTCTATAATGCATTATTAAAGGGATAGCTTGAGTGTATCATTTACAAACGAAAATGGTGATCACTAAGAATTAATGTTTTTTTCAAAAGAATCATGCAGTGAAGCATGCTTTTTGTCACTGTTTTTTATTATTCTTGGAGTTTTTTTGGATATGTGTTTTCTTTTGCAACATGGCTAATACGGAAATGTTTTGCCTGACTGTGTATGTATAATTGACATCAAATTGCTGGCCTTCTATAGAGGAGAAAAATTCAGAACTTAAATTTTTAAAAAATCTTAAAAAGCTTTGTTCACATGTAACTGAGAAAAAAATCAAATTAGAATGCCAAACAAAATAAAACAATAACAAATCAGATCATGTTAAGCAAACTTCATTCCCTTTTTTTTTTCTTTCTTTGACATAGTTACCCAAGTGTTGTGTTAGGGGAATATTATGCAAAAATATACCTAGATTTCAACAAAGCAAGTGTATTCTCCAGGGAGAAATGATGAACTGATAATATAATAGTTGTGGATTCAAAACTGGTTAATTGACTAGACCCCAAAGGTAGTCAATCATTAATGATGTCCATTTGAAAGATCTCTATTTGAATACTCAAGGGGTTAATGCTTCACCTTTTGCCATTTGACCTTCTTGACAAAATTCTAGCAGGTATAATTGAAGGGAGGCTAGTTAATGTCTAGAAAACTAAATGATGATCACAAAGATCCAGCAAGTACAAGATACCCAGACTAACTTCATATTCTTTTTGACAAGATTACTAAATTAATAAAACAAATAGATGTGGTTGTAGGTGTAGTTTGCCTATATTTTAGCAAAGCATTTGATGGTGTCCCTCACAATTTTCTTGTGGAAAAGGGAGGAAATAAGCATTTATTAAGCACCTACTATATTCCAGGCACTGTGCTAAGTACTTTACAAATATTTTCATTTGATTCTCATAACATCCCTAGGAAGTAGTGTAATAATTATCTCTAGTTAATGCAGGAAGAAACAAAGTGAATTGCCTAAGGCACAGATAGTAAGTATCTGCACTGGATATGTTTTGAGACTCCAGGTCCAGTCCTCTCTCCACTGGGTCACTTAAGTTGCCTACTTGAGCTACATTAAAGCTCCTTAAACTGTGAGTCAGGACCCTATACTGAATGTGGGGATCACAAAAAATTTGACAATTGTAAAAGGTTTCTGAATACTCTATGTCCTGTAGTCTCAAATACTCTGACAAGATTTAATTGTTTATATAACAATAAACAAGTACATGAATCTCATTAATGTGCAAATCACTTTAAAAATTGTATTAAAGCTTTTTATTTACAAAACATATGCATGGGTAATTTTTCAACATTGATCCTTGCAAAACTTTCTGTTCCAAATTTTTCCCTCCTTCCCCCTACTCCCTCCCCTAGGTAGCAGATAGTCTAATACATGTTACATAAATTAAAATACATGTTAATCCTATATACGTATACATATTTATACAGTTATCTTGCTTAACAAGAAAAATCAGATCAAGAAAGAAAAAAAAAACCTGAGAAAGAAAACAAAATGCAAGCAAACATCAACAGAAAGAGTGAAAATGGAGGGAGGGAGGGGAAAAATCGGAACAGAAATGAGTGCAAGGGATAATGTTGTAAAAAAAATTACCCTGGCATGGATTCTGTCAATATAAAGTAATTATTAAATAAAAATTAAAAAAAAAAGAAAGAGTGAAAATGCTGTGTTCCACACTCAGTTCCCACAGGTCTCTTTCTAGGTGTTGGTGGCTCTCTTCATCACTGAACTGGTTTGAGTCATCTCATTGTTGAAGAAAGCCATGTCCATCAGAATTCATCATTGTACAGTCTTGTTACCATGTATGATGACGTCCTGGCTCTGCTCATTTCACTCAGCATCAGTTCATGTAAGTCTCTCCAGGCCTTTCTGAAATCATCCTGTTAGACATTTCTTATAGAACAATAATATTCCATAACATTCATATACCACAATTTACTCAAACCATTCTCCAATTGATGAGTATCCATTCAGTTTCCAGTTTCTAGCCACTACATAAAGGGCTGCCACAAACATTTTATGCAAATCACTTTTAATATACGTTCAAATTACATGTATACTAAAGAATTGTTTTAAAATAAATTTCTTTTTGTACTTGTGTACCCATTTTATATGTCCATATATTCAGAGCCCATAAAAATTTCAATGGTGAAAAGGTATCAGAAAAAAGTTAAGAAGCTCTGGGTTATATAATTGGGAGGATTTAAAAGCAGCTGACTAAACCAGACCTAAAAAGTAGTCATTGATAGTTTGCTGTTAACTTACAGGAATTCAGTGATCTCACCTTGGGAATCTGCCTTTGATTTGTGCTATTTTAGCAATTTTATCAACGACTTGGATAATAGACTATACACCTATCAAATATGCAAAATGTATAAAGCTGAAGGATTTAGGGACATAGTAAATATGTTGGCTTACACAATCAGGATCTGTGAATTTCTTAATAGGTTAAAATCTTGGGCTGAATGTGGTTCAAAAAAGCAATTTCACAAGTAGAAGATGGGGTACGTATGACTAGATGGTACTTCACTTGAAAAAGATCTGGAAGGTTTAGTGGACTTCACGCTCAGTATTAATAAATAACATAATATGACAGGCAGAAAAGCTAATATAGTTTTAAGCTATGTTAAAAACGGACATAGTATCCAGGATTATGGAGATGATGGTTCCATATACTTTGTCTGAGGCAAATTATAAAATAAATATGGAGATTAAATCTGGATATCACAATGGAAAATGGACAGTGCTAAGTTAGAACATCCAAAGGGAAAAAAATCAAGATAATAAAAAACTTTAAATATTTGGGTTTGTGCCAAATGAGGATTGTTTAAAGGAAATGGAAATGTTTGCCCAGTTCAAGAGCAAGTTTGGGGGATGTATTATATAGCTCATTGTGTTTATATCCTGACTCTCAAGCAATGCAGTATATGGCTATGGACCATTATTTGAACATACAAGGGAACAAAGAAATATTATTCCAGCTTTGGATTGTCTCTCCTGGTAGTCAGCACTACACGGAACAAACAAAATAAGAAGCAGTGAGAAAGACCAGATCACTTCAGGTGAGTTGTTGAAAACTCCCCAGAATCTCACCTAGCTATTCATCCCTGGATATCTCAGTGACACCGTAGATGGAATACAGATCTTGAGTCAAGGTACCCAAAATTTGAATCTGGCCTCAGATATTTACTAGATGTGTGGCAAGCCAGTTAACTTGTTTCTGCCTCACTTTCTTCATCTGTAAAGTGAGATAATTATAACACATTATTGTGGGGAATCAAGTATGATTGCATGTGTAAAGTGTTTTGTAAATCTTAAAGGCTTTATCATCACTAGCTCTATTCCCTATTATACATTCTGGCATAAATATCCCAAAGAATGAGGGTCATTATTGACAATTTTTGCCAAAGCTGATTGCAGCTTTGAAAGTGTTTTATATAAATGCTGCTTTCTGTGATCATTGATATTGGATTTATTGTTCGGCAATTGATAGTTTTAAAAATTACATTATTTATTTTAGCATTCATTTTTTAGAAATTTTGAGTTCCCAATTTTCTCCCTCTTTCTAGGTCCTCCCCTACCTACTGCAGAGGCAAGTAAAAGGATCTCCATTATATATATGAAGTCATGCAAAGCAGATTTTCATATCAGTTATGTTGCAAAAAAAGCAACAAAAGTGGAAAAAATATGCTCCAGGCTGCACTCAGAGTTCATCAGTTTTTTTCTGTAAAAGTAGATAGAATTTTGCTTTGTGAGTCCTTTAGAATCATCATGGATCATTGTATTGATTAGAGTAGTTAAATTTTTCACAGTTGAACCTTATTATAGTATTACTGTTGGGCAGCTAGATGGCACAGTGGATAGAGCACCAGACCTCTTTATGAGTTCAAACACTGATCTCAGATACTTACTAGCTGTGTGATTCTGGGCAAATCATTTAACTTGTTTGCCTCAGTTTCCTCATCTGTAAAATGAGCTAGAGAAGGGAATGGCAAACCATTCCAGTATCTTTGCCAAGAACATCCCAAATGGGGTCATGAAGAATCAGATAAGACTGTTTGCCTTCAGAGGCAAAATTTGACTATGGACAAATACCTTCTGCCTACTTCTGACTTTGTATGATTTCTTTTTGGGTTGAGTCACTTGAATTGGTTGCTGAACTGGAAAAACTGATGATATAAGTTGCATGATGGCAATTAATGGAAAGGAAATGTTTCTAATTTCCAGATCCTGTGGTCTCAACAGGGCAGCTCCTAGTTAGTCCCTGTTCTAAATAGATATATGGACAATCAGAAATACTAACTTAAAAATCCATCATTATTTGATCAACTGTGATCGATTTGGCTCTTCTCAGTAATGTGGTCAGAACAATTCCAATAGAAATGGAAGGGAAAATGCCATCTGCATCCAGAGAGAGAACTATGGGGACTGAATGTATATTGAAGCATAGTATTTCTAGCTTTATGTTTGTTTGATCTGCTTTTTCTTTTTAAACATGACAGATGGAAATATGTTTAAAAGATTGTATATGTATGACTTATATTGCTTGCTGTCTTGGGGAAGGAGGAAAAATGAATATTGGAAATTTTTTTCTGTATATTTAGAAAAATGGAATACTATTGAGGGGAATAAATCCATCATATTCAATCACACATAGATATAATTACAGCTCTTCTTACAAACACATACATACAGACACATACATATCCTTTGTAGAGCAAGTTAACTAGACATAATTCCCACCTTCTAGAACAGAGATGGAAATATCCTTGCCATCTATATGCCTTCGACTAAATTTCATTTATTTCTATTTCATTATTATATGATGTAAATAAATTCATTATTTTCGGGAACAAAACCCCTAAAGGCTGTTATTTGTGCTCATAGTTGCAAAAGCCCAACATAGCCTCTAAATTTTATATTGTAATGCCCCAAAAGGCCACAAGGAGGAAGTACCACTCCATGAAAATAGATTTTAAAATGACACGCCTCACTTTTTTTTTTTAAGGCTAAAAAGAATGGGGTTTTTTTCCCCTGAAAAGAATGAGGAAAGGAGAAAGGGAATAAACATTTATGTAGCATTATGTGTCAGCACTATACTAAACATTTTTAAAATAAATATTTGACCCTCAGAACAACCTTGCAAGAGAGTGGCAACTATCCCCATTTTACAGTCAAGGAAACTAAGTCAAAGAGATTGTGACTTGCCAAGGGGCACACATCTAGTAAGTCTCTGAGGACTTCCTTACTTACAGACCCAACACTTCATTCACTGAACCATAGGAAAAGTCTTTATTATGAAGGATGGGCTAAGGGATATATATATGGATGGGAAAGGAATACAAGAGATAATTTAGGTAAAAACAAGACATTAATAACATAATATAATTTTTTCTACATATATAGATATATATGTAGAAAAATTATATTTATGAATATCCATCTTTACTAAAAAGGTAGAATTCCAGGAACACTTCTATTTTCAAATTTTGTGTAGAAATTAATATACTCATAATAACACATTCATTCTAACAATATATTTTTCATGTTTCTAATACAAATAACAATTTTTGGTTACTATATCCTGGTTGGTATTTCTTTAAAGGGCAGTCTTTGCATACATGTGGATATATTTGACTATGTCTTACCACAAAGCTAGGAGGTATAACTAGCCTTCTGGATGATAGAGTTAGGATCTTGACAAGCTCTAAAAATGAGTTGAATCTAATAAGATTAAATTGAATAGGGATAAAATGTAAAGTCTTAAACAGAGTTCAAGAAAGTGAAAGCCTGGTTAGACTGCTGTCGATTTAAGAAAGACCAGGGGGTTTTAATGAACTATAAGTTCAAATGAATCAGCAAGATGACGTGGCAGCCAAGAAAGCTCATGTGATCTTGGGCTGCACTGAAAGGCTTAACTCTGGGGAATAAGGAGGTAACAGTCTTTCTCTACTTTGCCTGGTCTAACTATATCTGAATTATTACAGTTGATTCTGGGTGGCACATTTTAGAAAGGATATTTTGATAAGCTGGAGAATGTTCAGAAAAGAATAACTGAGAAGGTAAAGTTTCCTGACTATGCCATATTTAGATCTGTTGAAAGAATTGGGGGAAGATTAACCAAAGAAGAGAAATTCTCTTTAAGTGTTTGAAAAATTGTTATGTGGAAAAGGAAATAGACTTATTCAGCTTGAACTCGGAGGGCAGAAGATGTAGTGACAATTTTAAATTTGATGTCAAAAAAAATTTTCCCTGAGAATGAAAGCTTCTGGGGTGCACAATGGATAGAATCCTAGAGCCAGGAGAACTTGAGTTCAAATGTGAACTCAGATATTTAACTAGGGAAGTCATTCAACCCCAATTCCCTGGGGGAGAAAGAGTGAAACTTGTCCCAAAGTAGAATGAGATACCCCTTTCTGGAAGTCTTTATACAAAAGCCATTTGTTGGGTTCATGATAGTGAGGATTTTTTTTTCCTGATATGAGTTAGACTAGATGGCCACAGTTCTTTTTCAACAAATTCTATGATGTTGTATTTCTATATGCCTCTATCTCTGTGCCTCTCCATTTATCTCTTTTGTTGTATATTTCTGCTTATGTTTTTTTTTTCAGTGTCTTCTTCCTTTTCCCTTTTTCCTCACATTCCTTTTCCCCTTTCTATTTCTTTTTCAATTGGATGTAAATTCTATCAGTTGGGGAATGGCTGAACAAGTTGTGATATATGATTGTGATGGAATACTATTGTACTATAACAAATGACAAAAAGGATGATTTCAGAAAAGCCTGGAAAGACTTACATGAACTGATGCAGAATGAAGTAAGCAGAATCAGGAAAAGATTATATATTGTAGCAGGAATATTGTATAATGAAGAATTGTGAGTGACTTAGTTCTTCTCACCAATACAATCATCCAAGACAATTCCAAAGGATTAATGATAAAGAACTGATACTTTCTGAATGCAGACTGTAGCATACTATTTTCACTTTCTTTTTTTGTTGTTGTTGTTGGAATCTTCTTATACAAGATGACAAATATGGAAATGTTTTACATAATCAGATTGCTTACTGTCTCAGGGAAGGAATATAGGGGAAAGGAGGAAGAAAGAGATAGAATTTGAAACTTAAAATTAAAAAAAATACAAATGTATAAAATTGTTTTTAAATGTAATTCTGGAGAAAAATAGCATTAAAAAAAAGCAGTCAAATTGTCTCAAAGAAACTTGTCTCCCCCTTAAAACAAATTTTGTTTGTGATCCTTAATGGATTTTTTTTCCTATATGTATCAATGAAGTCTTTGCAGGAAAATGTTTAATAGTCATGCTCCAGGAACTTAGAGCTAAGATAAGATAATAGGAAGCCTCTTCAGAGATTATCTAGTCAAACTTCCTTATTTTACCCTTAAAGAAATTGTGGCCCAGGAAAGTTATGCGACTTATTAAAGGAAATATGAACAGTTACAAGTAGAAGTATCAGAATACTGCACAATGTTTCCTAAACTTTATATTTCCTAATTTGAGTTGAATTAGATTGGAATTTAAAATTTTTGGTTATATAAGATATGTATTGGGGAGATGTCTAATATATAAATGTGTAGATGTGGCCTACAGTTGGCAAAAGTAGATATATGGAATTTGCCTCATCTTTGCAGAAAGGAGGCATTGTCTGTACTGCCTAACTGGGGGGCTAGGAATGGGTAGGATACAGAATCACTAAGCCTGGTGATTTCTTCTTTTTTTGAGAGGGATATCAAGCCCTCAAAACGAATAAGGTCTTCTTCAAAAATGAAGGACATACAAGAAATTAGGATTATGTTTGCTACTACTCAAATATTCTGTGGGGTGAATCTGACTTTAGAATAGTACTGCTGTCCTTGATGACTTTCACTGGAGAAGGTAGTCCTTTACTTTTACTCAATAATTTCACTCCCACCAAATGCTGGTTACATAAAAGTCCATCAGGAATATTTAATAAACCTCTTTATCAAAAAACAGTAGCCAGTTGAAGAAATTATACAGATAGGAATATACCAAAGAATCCATGAGGGTAAAAGAGCTCTTCAACTGGTTATGATATAAAGTCTCAATTAAAGTTATAAGATCAGAGGGAAAAATCTCACCATGGGGAATGTCCTCTGTGGAGTGCAAATGCTAGAAGCCAAGAGACATGATAGGTACCAGCTTCTTCCTATAGCTGTCATCCAAGAACTCTAATCTTTTGTTCAAAAGTCCCTGCCTTGCCTGTCTCTGTTGAAATTTCTATCCAACCCACTGGAATATGTTCTTTAGAGATACATAAAGATGAGCAAGGCTTTCTTCCGATCAGAGTTCACATTGTCTTAAAGGTATATAGTGCAGATCATGACATTGTCCATCAGAAAAACTAATCAACTTGAATAGGTAGGAGTGCATATTATATTTATATTTACTATCTATCAATTACATAAATGACACAAATTATGTAAATACCCATGTAGTAAAGATCCCTTGTATTTGGCTCTAGCAAAGTGAAGGGAGATAGGGGTAACTTCTTGGAAGCTGACATAAAAACTGAGGTGATAAGACTCACATGGGAATAATTTAAAGATTTGTATAATACATTATACAAAAAAAAGGAGTATGTCAAACCCCAGGCACAAGAGCATGATTGTTTACTCTGTTTTCTTGGGTTCTCTCAAAGTTAAGATTTGGATAATTTGTTATTAGGAGGGCATCTAGATGGCACAAAAGGCAAAGTGCTGCTGTTCTTAGATTCAGGAAAACATAAATTCAAATTCTGCCTCAAACACATTCTAGTTGGGTGACCTTGGGCAAGTCACTTCACTTTGGTTTCTCATCTAAAATGATTTATAAAATGAAGGAAATAGCAAACCACTACAGTATCTCTGCCAAGAAAACTCCAAATAGGATCAAAGAGTGAGGCACAACTAAAAAATGACTGAATAACAACAAAAATTGTAAAAAACCTTAGAAGAGTGGATTGTAGAGATCATCTCATCCAAGCTTTTCTTGATACATGGGAGCTAACTGAACCTCAAAGAAGTAAAACAATTTGCCCACCATCCCCCAGGTAATATATAGCAGAAAAAGGTTTTGAAGACAAATACCTTGATTCTAAACCTAATGCCTTTTTTATTATACTATGTTGTCTCCTTTCAGTTTATCATTTTTCTGCCCAAAATATGAGTGGTCCTGAAATCACTAAAGATGAGGAATTATACCTATTATCTTCAAGAGTGAGTTCCCAGAGTAGAGCTGAAATGTATTTTTTCTTTCAGGATGTATTTTTTTTTCAGGATCTATTGATCCCCAGAGAAAAGACAAAGCACAGATCTGGTTATTGACTTCAATGATACTCTATTGCCTAGTAAGTTCAAAATTCATTGCTTGGCATTTGAAGTTCTTAACAATCTGGCACCATTTTACCTTTACAACATTGTTTTATAGTGTTCTTCTTTCAGATCCCCTGTACTCCATAATGTTCTGCTCTCCTGTATTTTACTGTGTTGTTCTGACTCTTTGTGACCTTGTGTTTTCTTAGCAAAGATACTGGAATGGTTTGCCATTTCCTTCTCCAGCTCATTTTACAGTTGAGGAAATGGAGGCAAATAGGATTAAATGTCTTGCCCAGAGTCATACAGCTAGGAAGTATCCGAGTCCAAATTTGAACTCAGGAAGATGTTTTTCTGATTCCATGTCTGAGATTCTATTCACTGTGCCAACTAGCTGCCAACTAACTATTGCTAGTCTGTGCTCCAACCAAACAAGACCACTTACTGAGCTCTACATATATCCTGCACTTTTTTACCTCTATGCCTTTTTTCACATTTTTCTCTAGGTCTAGAAAGCCTTCCTCCCCTATTTTCTCTTCTCTTGAATTCTTCTCCATCCTTTAAAACACAACTAAAAAGTCATTTCATCCAGTCAGCAGTTGTTGAAACTTCTGGACTGGAATCAGTCTTCTCCACACTCACTCCCTGGATCTCTTTGCACTTCTCTCTTGTACTTATCATGTAATCATGTATATTATTGTTATATATATATGCAAGTGTTATTTTCCACAACTGGATTACAAACTCCACAAAAACAAGACTCATATCTTAACTCAACTTTGTAGATTCCTCAGTGTCTATCATGGTTGTTATGGTTTATTCTTTGTTCTTAAATAGGAGCAATGACATCAGGAGAATGATGTCTTGACTTGCAAGTGAATTGGATTTAAGTGAGGAAGGGCTGTGCAAAGTCATCAGCTTCACTCTCTCCTCCAGAGTTATCAGTTTGAATCTTACACAGTGATTTACACATATTAGCTCTAACTCAATGTCCTTTGAGTCAAATTTCCTGGGAAGAATGGCCCAAATCCAAAATGTCATTCAGTTTATAGGAGGCAAAGGTCCTGGAAGACACCTACATTAATACAATGAGAATGGTGGAGTTACCTAATACAATTGTTTTTATTGTACTGTTTATGGTCATCAATCAATAATTATTGAGGATCAAGATTGTCCAGCCATGAAACAAAACAGTGCCTTGTCTCAGAGTTGATGATAGTCTGGCATTATTTCGGAAAAGTAGCTATTGTTGCTGACCAAGGGAAATTTTCCCTTCTGGATTATTGACTTTGCGGTTGTTTATGTAGCTTCTGTTTTTCCATTTTTCTTCTCAGATCCAGCTCTTAATGCACACTCTTTTAAAATTTGCAATTGAGCAATAATAGGCACAAAAATATATATGGTTGATTGAGATATGAAGATCTAGAAGAAAATGCAAATATTATTTTTGTGATGGAATTGAGTGCTCTGTGTTGTTTTTTTACCTTAAAAAGCTTAGAGCCAGCAAGAGATTCAGAGAAGAAAGAATAATAACAATTTTTTTTTTAAATAGAGGATAGAGTCAAGATAGCAGAGAAAAGGCAGGGACTTGCCTGTGTTCTCCCAAATTCCCCTCCAAACAACTTTAAAATAATGTCCCTAAATTAATTCTGGAGCCACAGAACCAACAAAAGGATAAAATGGAACAATTTTGCAGCCCAAAACAATCGTTGTCAGGAAAGGTCTGTCACACAGGGATCAGAGTGGTGTGCTGTCCAAGCAATGACTCAGGCAAGCTCGCAGTAACTGAATAGGCGGCAGCAGCTTCCAGAGCTCTCAGCCTAGGTAAGGGGGTTGGTCAGAAGGAGATTATATAGGGTCCCTTTGCTAGCATTGAGTACAGGATTCTGTTGCATTACCCATACATGGATCCAGATCATAGTTCTGGATTGTAGTTTCAGAATGAGCAGGAGCATTAGCACACCACAGCTTGCTGGTATAGGAAAATGGGATCACAGTTCCAGGATGGGAAAGATTGTTTGCGGTTGCTCACAAAACAGAACACAGGCCAAGAGAGTAGATCATGCTACCTTGGAAGAACTGAAAACTTACAGAATTCCAGAATTAGCTCTGAAAACGATTGCACAAAAAAAGAAATAAAGGTTGGATCAGTGTCCCCTTCACTCTGGGAGTAGAGCCTAACTTTAACAAAGTTAAAAGTCAAGAAATATCTGGGCATCTGAGCAAACAACAATAACAAACTAACTTGACTATAAAAAGTTATTATGGTGACAGTGAAGATGAAAAAACAAACTCAGAAGAAAACTGCAAAGTCAAAACTTACATCTAAAGCCTCAGAGAAAAATGTGAATTGGTTTCATACCCAGCACCACCATCACCACCAACAAAAATAATTCTTGGAAAAGCTCAAAAAAGTTTTTAAAAATTAAATAAAAGAGGTAGAGGAAAAAATGGTAGTGATGCAAAAAAATTATGAAAAAAGAGTCAATAGTTTGATTGGAAGCACACACACACACACACACACACACACACACTCAAAACCTGAAGAAAATAGCATCTTAAAAAACAGAATAGACCAAATAGTGGAAGAAGCACAAAAGTCTAGTAAAGAAAAGAACTAAATGATCAAATGGAAAATGATGTTTAAAAATTCATTGAAAAAAAAAGAAAAAAAACCAGATATTTAATGTAATAGAGAACTTTCCAAAATTCCTGATGAAAAGACCAGAGCTACATAAAAATTTTGGCTTTCAAATACAAAACAAGAGAAAAATAAAAAGATTAAAAAGGAAAGAGAAATTATTAGGAATTCAATAAGATTAAGTTGTTTACATTCCTACATGTGATGATGACACTTGTAACTCCTAAAATCTTTATCATTATGAAAGCAATTAGAAGTATACATAGTTGTTGTTCTTCCTTCTCAAAGAAGACCAAAATGATATCACTACGTTAGAATCAAGTTACAGCATGTCCAACTGTGGCTGATCAGGCCAAAATGATCTTGGGATGCTCTACCACCAATTCACATTTTTCTCTGAGGCTTCAGATGTAAATTTTGACTCTGTTGCCTTCTTCTGAGTTTGTTTTTTTGGTCTTCACTGTAACCATAGTAATACAAATTGTCCCTATAAACATTTGAGATGGCTTCTCTAACTTTGTGCATCTTGCAGTTCTGAGCTAATTCAATTCTGCTTTACTCACAGAGCACAAACCAGTCTCTGATGAGAGCCCATCATGCTGGATGGTCCTATGTCAATAATTCCTATGTTATACAATCAGTTCTAAAGTTAAGAGAGACCTTGAGAGGGTCCTTGTGTTGCTTTTTCTGACCACCTTGTGAATTCTCTATAAAATAATCTTGTTGGCAAGCATACACTTGCCATTTGAACAATGAGCCCAATGCAGTTGTGCTCTCTGAAGTAGAGTTGGAAGGCCTAGCAGTTTAGTTCTAAAAAGGACCTCAGTGTCTGGTATCTTATGCTGCAAAGCGATATTCAGAATCTTCCAAAGACAATTCAAAAGGAAGCATGATGCTGGTAGACTGTCCAGGTTTCAAAGGCATTCAACAATGAGATCAGCACTAGACAGAGGACACCAGTTGAATTGAATATGATTGGGTGATATAAAAAAATACAACGAAGGAGTGAGCAAGAAGGATTCACTGGGAAAAGAGGAAAGGGAGAGGTGGATGGGGTAATTTTTCGTACATAAAAAAAGATGCAAAAAACCTTTTACAATGGAGGGGAAGATGAAGGATTTGGAAGCTCAAAGAGGGAATAATATACAGACTCATTTAGATAAAGAAGTTTATTTTACCTTACAAGAAAGTGGGAGGGAAAGGAAATAGGAGAAAGGGAAGAGGCTGATAGAAGGGAAGGCAGATTGAGAAACAATTCTGGGGATAGAATGAAAGGGCGAGGGATAAACAAAGGGAAAAATAGGCTGTAGGGAAATGCATAGTAATCAACTATGAAAAAATGTTTATACCAAGTTTTTCTGATAAAGATTTCATTTCTCAAATATATAGAGAATTAGAGCATATGTACAAGGATACAAGTCATTTCCCAATAGATTAAAAGGTCAAAAGATATGAACAGGGAGTTTTCAAAGTAATCAAAGCTATCTAGAGTCATATGAAAAATATTCTAAATAACTATCGATCAGAGAAATTTGAATTAAAGCTCATACCTAACTGATTCAATCATTTGATAGAGCAATTTGGAACTGTGTCCTTTAACCCAATGATACCATTATTAAGTCTGCATCCCAAAGAGAATTTTTTAAAAAGGAAAAGGCTCTATATTGCAAAAATATTTATAGCAGCTTTTTGTGTTGGCAAAGGATTGAAAATTGAGGAGATGTTCATCAATTGGGGAATGGCTGAATAGGTTGAAGTATATCATTATAATGGAATATTATGTATAGGAAATGACAAGCAGGATAATTTCAGAAAAATCTGGAAAGACTTATATGAACAGATGCAACGAGATGAGCAGAAGCAGGAGAACATTGTACACAGTAACAACAATATTGTATGATGATGAATTGTGAATAACAGCTATTCTCTTTTTTTAAATAATATTTTATTTTATTTTATAATAACTTTATATTGACAGAATCCATGCCAGGGTAATTTTTTTTACAACATTATCCCTTGCACTCATTTCTGTTCCGATTTTTCCCCTCCCTCCCTCCACCCCCTCCCCTGGATGGCAAGCAGTCCTATATATGTTAGATATGTTACAGTATATCCTAGATACAATATATGTTTGCAGAACTGAACAGTTCTCTTGTTGCACAGGGAGAATTGTATTCAGAAGGTAAAAATAACCCGGGAAGAAAAACAAAGATGCAGATAGTTCACATTCGTTTCCCAGTGTTCTTTCTTTGGGTGTAGCTGCTTCTGTCCATCATTTATCAATTGAACCTCAGTTAGGTCTCTTTGAATGACAGCTATTCTCAATGATCCAAAACAATTTTGAAGGATTTATGACAAAAAACACCATCTATCTCCCAAGAAAAAACTGATAGAGTCTGAATGCAGAGTAAAGCATACTTTTAAAAACTTTATTTTTGTTTTGGGGATGTTTTGTTTCACAATGTGACTAATATGGAAATTTTTTTATGATTACATATGTATAACCTATTTTAAATTGCTTAGTTTCTCAAGGATAGGGGGAAGAGAAGTAAAAAAGAAAAGAATTTGGAACTAAACATTTTAAAAAATGAATGTTTAAATTGTTCTTACATGTGACTAGGGAAAGCAAAATTTTTAATTTTTTAAACTTCATGTTTTTATAGTAGCTATCATCATAATAAATATTCATAATTTCCCAGCTACATGGAGTAGAAACATTTCAAAACATAAATATAGAGAAATGACCAAAAATTTGGGGGATAGAATAAGAGATGTGTGTGTGTTTGCATGTATGTATGTATATATGTCTCTCTGTATTACACATCATCTCTGTTATTTAGTCTGATAATGGAGTTGTACTGAGGATGATTTATTGAATCTATAGAAGATGAAGCTACACTCCAATGTTCTTATTCAATTAAAAAGTGTTTTTTTTAAGCATTTGATAAAATCCAACATCCATTCCTATTAAAAACACTTGAGAGTATAGGAATAAATGAACTTTTCCTTAAAATAATCAGTAACATCTATTTAAAACCATCATATGTAATGGTGACAAACTGCAACCATTCCCAATAAGATCAGGAGTGAAACAAGGTTACCCACTATCACCGTTACTATTCAATACTGTATTAGAAATGCTAGCTTTGGTAATAAGAGTTGAGAAAGAGATTAAAGGAATTAGAGTAGGCAAAGAGGAAACCAAATTATCACTCTTTGCTGATGATATGATGGTATACTTAGAGAACTCCAGAAATTCTACTAAAAAGTTATTAGAAATAATCCACATCTTTAGCAAAGTTGCAGGATACAAAATAAACCCACATAAGTCATCAGCATTCTTGTATATCACTAACCAACAGCTAGAGTTACAAAGAGAAATTCCATTTAAAGTAACTAATGATAAGTATAAAATATTTAGGAATCTATCTGTCAAGAGAAAATCAGAAACTTTATGAGCAAAACTACAAAACACTTTCCACACAAATTAAGTCTGATCTAACCAACTGGAAAAATATTAAATGCTCTTGGATTGGTCAAGCAAATATAATAAAGATGACAATACTACGTAATCTATTTATTTAGCACTATACCAATCAGACTCCCCCAAAAATATTTTAATGACCTAGAAAAAATAACAACAAAGTTCATATGGAAAAACAAAAGGTCGAGAATTTCAAGGGAATTAATGAAAAAAAAAAATCAAACGAAGGTGGCCTAGCTGTACCACATCTAAAATTATATTATAAAGCAGCGGTTACCAAAATCATTTGGTATTGGCTAAGAAATAGACTAGTTGATTAATGGAATGTTTTGTCAAAGGATAAAAGAGCCAATAACTTAAATAATCTAGTGTTTGACAAACCTAAAGACCCCAGTTTTGGGGATAAGAACTCACTATTTGACAAAAATTACTGGGGAAACTGGAAATTAGTATGGCAGAAACTAGGCATTGACCCACACTTAACACCATACACCAAGATAAGGTCAAAATGGGTTCATGACCTAGGCATAAAGAATGAGATTATAAATAAATTGTAAGAGCATAGGATAGTTTACCTCTCAGACCTGTGGAAGAGGAAGGAATTTATGACCAAAGAAGAACTAGAGATCACTATTGACCACAAAATAGAAAATTTTGATTATATCAAATTGAAAAGTTTTTGTACAAACAAAACTAATGCAGACAAGATTAGAAGGGAAGCAATAAACTGGGAAAACATTTTTACAGGTAAAGGTTCTGATAAAGGTCTAATTTCCAAAATATATAGAGAATTGACTCTAATTTATAAGAAATCAAACCATTCTCCAATTGATAAATGGTCAAAAGATATGAACAGACAATTCTTAGGTGAAGAAATTGAAACTATTTCTAGCCATATGAAAATATGCTCCAAATCATTATTAATCAGAAAAATGCAAATTAAGACAACTCTAAGATACCACTACACACCTGCCAGATTGGCTAGAATGAAAGAGAAAAATAATGTGGAATGTTGGAGGGGATGTGGGAAAACAGGGACACTAATACACTGTTGGTAGAATTGTGAACACATCCAGCCATTCTGGAGAGTAATTTGGAACTATGCTCAAAAAGCTATCAAACTCTGCATACCCTTTGATCCAGCAGTGCTACTACTAGGCTTATATCCCAAAGAGATCTTAAAGAAGGGAAAGGGACCTGTATGTGCAAGAATGTTTGTGGCAGCCCTGTTTGTAGTGGCTAAAAACTGGAAAATGAGTGTATGCCCATCAATTGGAGAATGGCTGGATAAATTGTGGTATATGAATGTTATGGAATATTATTGTTCTGTAAGAAATGACCAGCAGGATGAATATAGAGAGGCTTGGAGAGACTTACATGAACTGATGCTGAGTGAAATGAGCAGAACCAGGAGATCATTATATACTTCAACAACGATACTGTTTGAGGATTTATTCTGATGGAAGTAGATTTCTTTGATAAAGAGAGCTAACTCAGTTTCAATTGATCAATAATGGACAGAAGCAGCTACACCCAAAGAAAGAACACTGGGAAACAAATGTAAACTGTTTGCATTTTTGTTTTTCTTCTCAGATTATTTTTACCTTCTGAATCCAATTCTTCCTGTGCAACAAGAGAACTGTTCAGTTCTGCACACACATATTGTATCTAGGATATACTGTAACACATTTAACATGTATAGGACTACTTACTATCTGAAGGAGGGAATGGTGGGAGGGAGGGGAAAAGTCGGAACAGAAGTGAGTGCAAGGGATAATGCTGTAAAAAATTACCCAGGCATGGGTTCTGTCAATAAAAAATTATAATTATGAAAAAAAAGAAAAGTGATTTTTTTTCAAATAATCCTATGACATAGGAATCTAAAATCAAAGGACAGAAATCTACTATGAGAAAGGCAAGTTGTCCTGTGGTAGACTGGTTTGCTCTTTACACTATTTCCCACAGTACCCCTGGTGGCTGGGTATCAGATAAAAACTTTTTTTTCTTCCCTCAACTTAAATAGCTTTTTATTTTTCAAAACACATGCAATGCATTGATATTTCCTACACCCACCCTTGCAAAACCTTGTAAAACTTTTTTTTAAAAATAATAATGGTGGTAGTGTCAATAGTGACACTACCGTCAGGCCAATGAGAAAACCTGGGTTCCAGTCTTTTCCAGTTATCTAACTTGTTACATGATCTTGGGCAAGTCATTTCTCCCAAGGCCTTAATTACCCTTCTGTGAAATAAAGAGCTTCTAAATTCCTTTCCAGTTCTGACAGCGTATGATTCCATGATTCATTCAACAATGACACCATCAGGGCAGGGTAAGTGGCCCATTGTTTCTACTAACATACTGTTTTTCCCATCTAAGTAGAAAGCAGAAACTGTCAGACTGACTTGGACAAGAAAGGTAAAAAAGAAAATGAGACAGGGGAGACCAAAATGGGGAAGGAGGAAAGAAAAGAGACAGAGATAAAAAGAGATTGGGAGAGAGAGTTTGAAAGAAGCAAAGAGAGAGACAAAAATGGAGAGACAGAAAAGAGATAGAAACAGAGAAAGAGCCAGAGAAAGAAACATAGACAGATAGGGACAGAGAAAGTGAAAGAAACACAGAAAGATAAACAGAGACAGAGAAAATGAGAAACACATACATACATAGAGAAAGACAGAGAGACAGAGACAGAAAAAGAGAAAGAGACAGAGACAAAGAGAGAGACAGAAAGACAGAGACAGTGAGAGAGGACAGGAAGAGGGAGAGACAGAGACAGAGGCAGGGGGGAATTTGAGGAAGAGGAATTGAGAAAGACAGGGACAGAGAAACCTTGAAGCAGAAAGTAGATTAGGTACAGTTCTCAGGTAATAGTAAATCACTCTCCAGAACACTATTTTTTTGCAGTTCTTATACAGAAGAGAATCAATATCACCAGACATATTGGAAAACCACTCAAAACATCACTATGTGGACTTATGTTATCTTAAATCAGACTGATAAAGTTTTCAAATTTTATCTAAGGTTTTTTAAATGATGAAAACCTGAGCTGAGCCAAAGGGACTTGGTTACACAGGGATTCGAGGGATTCCCTTGGCATGGAGGAGGGAAAATGTGATATTTCTTTTCCCACTGTATCTGGTCACCAGACCCTCCATTTACTCTCCAAACTTAGTCCCAGTACACTACCAGCAGCCCCTCTTCCTCCCTCTACTTCAGGGCAGTCTGCCTACATGACACCACCAGGTTTGAGAGCATAAACTATTTGGGACATCTGAAATCAGCAATATTTGTAGCGATGGAAGTGAGGGTTGAACATTCCATTCTCTCCAACAGGGACCCCGGAGTCTTTGTTGCCCCCTGAATTGAATTTTCTCCAGTTCCTGGAATTCTAAGTTATGGCTCTGAGTCTGAGAAAGTATTAGCATCAGACTCATGCTGACAAGCCCAATCCTGTCTTATAAAAGAGGCAAATATTAACTTTGGCTTCCTTCTGGAGACAGTTAGAAGACACAACAGATAGGCAGAATGCGAAGGCTGAAGTGAAGAAGACAATTCAAAGACTAGCTATATGGCCTGAACAAGTCACCTAATTTCTGTCTACCTCATTTTCCTTGACTGTACAGTGATACCTACCTTATAAAGTTGTCACAAGGATCAAATGAGATAATTGTAACATGCTTAGCAATAGTGATTGGGCCCATAGTAGGCTCTTAAAAATGTTAATTTTCTTTTCTATTTTTCTCTCATTATGCCAGAAAATCCTCCATCCCCATCAATCTCAATGCTCAGACCCCATCATCTTTCTGATGCTGCTGGCTGATTGGAGGGGGCTTACAATGTGGGAGCAGTAAAATAGGATGATGAAAAGAACTCTGGACCTTGAACACAGGGGGCAAATCCCAGCTCTGACAGGTACTAGCCGTGTGACCAAAGTAGGTCACTTTATATCACAGACTCTACCTATAAAATGGGTATATTAATGCTCAAATCACCAACTGCACAGGGAATGTAAGAGGAAAGCATTTTATAAACATTAACACATTATGTAAATATGACTGTGGCTATTATCACTAGAATACACACACACACACACACACACACACACACACACACACACACGGTGACTTCTCTGACACCAGTCAGAGAAGGATCCTATATTTGAGAATTGTGTAGTGGTCTTTGAGAGATATTGCTCAATTACACCTTCTAGTAAAAGTTACCATCTGCTCTGTGTCCTGACACAGCCAGGCCTGCCTAGAGTATAGAATACTTTTGAAACTCATTTCTTCTACTTTTACATGAATGATAGAAATCGTCGGTTTTGTAATATCAAAAAATGCTTGATGAGTATGTGAAGTTGAGCATCTGGGGGTACTATATAACCTCCTTCAGATTTATTTCTAAATTCTGTCCTGCTCTCCTGGTTTTGAGTTAGTTTTTACAGCTGTTTTGCCATTTCCCTCCCATTGAGAGACTATGGCTTGATTCCAATAATTTTATTACCCTTTTCTCCCCCCTAAAGTTCCATGTTTACTTAAGTTCCTTAAAAACAAGCCATCATTCTATGAATTGCCATTGAGATATTCTGTTAGGCAGAAATGGAAACAAAAATTTTATAGAGCATGAAGCACAGAAGTGCTTTGAAATTATTTGGAAAAGCAGATGTGTGAAAGATGAAAGTTCCCTGTGGGTTCCTGGTCCCATTCCGCTGGGAGATAAATGACATTAGAAATCTGGTTTCCAAGTTTCCCAGGGGTTTGGTTCTTTGAACTGATGGCCCAGTGACTCATGGTAGAATTTTCTAGACTTTCAAACTAAGCCAACAAGCTTTGTTTGTACAGAGGGTTCCCTGGGGAAGTCATTGACAAAAGCAGGCTGAATAGGGATGTTTGGGCAGGTGAACTTTTATGTTGGCTTTTGACCAGAGAAAATAGCAATATTAAGCTAAGCCATTTGGATGCATAAAGATAATAAAAACTGAGTTATCACACATGTATGGTCACAGAATCACAGAATCTCAAGTTGAAAGGATCCTTACCTTGGTGGTTCTTTAATCTAATCAGTATCCAAGAAACAGCTCTGCAAGATCCCCAGCATGTAGTCATCCAGTTTTTGCCTGAAGAACTTAAGGGAAGGGGAATTAGCTAACACCCACGGCAGCCCATTCTATTTTGCTGTTCTACTTTTGGATCGCTCTTCTTAATTTTTTTTAAACCAAGACAAAATCTGCCTCTCTGCAGTTTTTATCCATTGTCCTTATTTCTTCCTTCTCTCTGTGGGATAGTCTGTGTCTGTGTATAAGGCCCTCTAACAACCCTTTCTTCTCGGGGATTAGGGGCTGGGGTGGGGGAACCTCTCAAAGTAACATGATAAGACCTGAAAATTATAGACTTCCCTGGGGAAGTTAGAAGCCCATTGGGAGAAGGGGAAGAGTTGGTTTGACTCTATGGACTTGTATATAATCTCTTGCGTTTTCTGTTAGGTGAAATAAAATCTGTCCTTAATATTTTGTCAGCCTTAGTTTTTGCATAGAAGTTGAGACTGCTTTTTCTTTTATTGTAGTGAGCAAAGTCTAATTCTGGTCCTCCCTAGAGAAACTCTAGCTGTAGGGAAAGAGAATAGGAGAGGTTAGGCAGAGAACAGAAGGCCTCAGTTCCTTGGAAGGTGGCCAGTGGATCTGAGGACAATTTACAGGACTCAAAAGTAGCTTTGAAGGATACAAGTTACAATTCCTGCATCTTCCACCTTGAACTAAATTGGTCCTTGGAATGGTCCATAATTCCTCCATGGTTCTACTGGGGCTGTTTAAACAGTACACATTCTTTATTATTGTTCTGTAAGAAATGATCAGCAGGATGATTTCAGAGAGGTTTGAAGAGATTTACATGAACTGATACTGAATGAAATGAGCAGAACCAGGAGAACCACAACAAAATTATATGATGAGCAATTCTGATAGACATGGTTCTTTTCAACAGCACAGTAATTGTGTCTTGTGATGGAGAGAGCCATCTGCACCCAGAGAGAAGACCGGAGGAACTGAGTGTAGATCACAACATAGTATTTTCTCTCTTTTTGTTGTTATTTGCTTGTATTTTGTTTTCTTTTTCATTTTTTCCTTTTTGATCTGATTTTTCTTGTACAGCATGGCAAATGTGTATAGAAGAATGTATTGGGTTACTTGCTATCTGAGGGGAGGAGGTGGGGAAAGAAGGAAAGAGATTTGGAACACAGGGTTTTGCAGGGATGAATTCTGAAAATTATCCATGCATATGTTTTGAAAATAAAAAGCTTTAATAAAATAAAATGAAGCATCTTGTAAATGGGAAAAAAATTAAAAAATAAACTCCCTCTCCCACTTCAGAACAGGTAGGCACTTTCTCTGCAATTTATAATCATAGAGAATAGGCTGGGACATTGAAAGTTGAAGTAACTTGGCCAGGTTCATAAAGCTAGTATATATCAAAGACAGGATTTCAAGCCAGCTCTTCTGAATTCCTAAGCTAGATTTCTCGTATGTCACCCTGACTTTTGCATCTATCATGCTTCTCCCTTTCATTGCTCGCCTGAATCATCCAGGAGGAGGCATATTTTTACATACCTGGATTATACAGATGGACTGAGTGGGCAGTTTGTCTCAGAGGTGTCATTCTTTTACAGTCATTTTTATAAAAATAAACAGGATTATTTAATGCAACAAATCAAAGTAAGTAATCGCCGAAGACAACAATTTTGTTGTTTTCTTTTAAAAATCTCATCAGGAATTCACCCATGTTGATTCTCTCACCCAAGTTTAGAGCATTTTCCCCAGGGTCATTAGAGTTATTGAAAAACAACACCTGGGTACAAATAATTAGCCTTTTCCTTAAAGATATCTTTCCCTTGTGTATACTAGGTGTACTGCTATATTAAAAAAATGCTTTTGAGGTAACTTTAATCCTTCATTTTACAAATGAAGAAACAGGGGTAGGGAATTTAAAAGACTTCTCCAAAGTCATATAGGGAGCATTAGGTGATGTTTGAATTATGTAGTAGACCCAGGATTTTTTCTCCATTTATTGACTGGATGCCAAGAAATTCAAATCTGTCCTATCAAGCCCATATTATTGGCACTATTTTAGCAAAGCCCAATAGCTGGCTCCCAATCAAGGGCAACAATGGAGGCTAGGAAATTTCTGGGAGAATCTCTATCCTGCTCCAAAAACAAAAATTCCTTTATACCTAAATGTCAAATTGGTCTTAATGGCCTAAGAAGAAAGTACTAAAATTCATCATAGATTTTTGAAGCAAGAAAGAGACCAAAGAGACCAAATAATGCAACCTTCTCATTTTCCAGAGGAAGTTCAGAGACAAAAGGTCCAAGGTCACCTAGCTAGTACAAAGCCCAACAATAACTGCCTTATATAGACTCTTCCTCTAGAATTCTTTCCAAATGCTGTCCTGGAATGATAACATTTACCCAAGAATTAAGTAACAATATTAGAATGTACATGCTAGGAAGATAGGAACTGTTTTTTGCTTATTCTTTGCATTTCTGGAATATGGTAAACATATTGTTTGATTGATTAACCAAAAAGGGTTTTTACAGATTCTCAGGTTTCCAGTGAGTCCTGGAATGTATATTGACTGATCTGCCCAAACCATATCACATTTTATTATGTGTACATATGCAGACTTTATGCTTTCCTATTCAATCATCATTGTTAAAGGGGAAATCAAGGGCAGAATTATAACTAAGGTAGGAATACAAGGCCTTTGCCCCAGAGTGCCAAGAATTAGAGGGTACAGAAAATACTTTGTCCAATAGGTAGAAAAAACTGGACTGACTACCTTAGCAAGAATATTAAAATAGAAAGCTACCAGAGGATAAGATCTGTATATAATCCAGGTAAAGTTTTGTCTTTGCTTCCCCAGCTTCTCCCTCATCATGGCCTCCTTAAAAGCAATATCCTAAAGTCTCTGCCCCCTGCTTTCTTCAAATAAATAAATTTAAAAAACTTAATGTGGCAAAAGGACTAATTTCTCAACCTGAGGTTCCTCTTAGCCCTTTAAGAGAATTTGTCTCAGAGCTCCAAGTAACAGAATTTTTAGTTATAGCAGTGGTCAGAAAGGTTCCTTTAGAATATAATTGTTTTGCATAACTTCACCTCTTCCTTCTCAGGGGGTGGGCAGTGGGGAGGGAGGAAGGAAGAGAATTTGGAATTCAAAGTTTAAAAAAAGTTTTAAAAATTGTTTTTACATATAATTGTGGGAAAATGATAATTTAAAAATAATTTAAATAATTAATATAATATAATATAATAATTATAATATATATTAAATAATTAATAATTTAATTAAATAATTTAAAAACCATAATTAAGATACCACAATGACCAATCATAATTCCTAAATATTCATGATGAAACATAGCCCATCTCCTGATAGAGATGTGATGAACTTAGTGCAGATTGAAATTTTTTAAAACTACAAGAAAACATAATTAATGAAAAATTTGGGGATTTTTTTTATTCCTCATGTTTGTAAACAGAGCTTTTGTTTGTCTTGGTTTCTCAATATGGGGTAAGGTGGAGCATGATTCAGAAAAGTGGGAGAGATCTTTGCTTGAAAAAAAAATTTAAGAAAATGGAAAGAAAAAAAGAACATAATCAATAACTTTATCTCGTGATAATATACTTTGAGGGAGTCTCTACCTAAAAGGAATTTTCCTTTTTCATAGGAACATATATATAGTGTATACATTACTACATAACCTCATCACTGTGTCTAAATTTGGGGCTTCTGCAATAAGAAATTGGTCACATTTTTGTTCACATTTCTGAAATAAAGTGTTTTGTAAATATGTCCAAATTCAACTTGATTATTGACTTCCTTTTGTGATTTCAACTCACAATTTGAGATCTTACTCAATAAAGTTGCTCTTTTGGGGTACTTTCATTGCACAGTCTTCCCTATCTTTTTCCTGCTTCATCTTCTGGTGCAAACTCTGTCTGAGGAACTAGAAAAAAAAAGCAGAATGTAACAAGTTGGAGAAATCACGCCTTTTTGCAAATGAATTCCACCTTGAAAAGCAGGTCTCATTGAAACAGCAACTGCCAGATGTGTAATGTTAATAAGAATGTAGAGAAATCTTTCAAGTGAAAACTAATGGTGCAGAAAATGAGTCACTTTCTGTTTGTATTTGAAATCTAGATAGGAAGCACTACATTCAAGTTAAATGACTTGGGTTCAATCTACAGGACCAGAGCTGTAATTAGAGAGGAACAATTGGGACTTTGTCCTAGATCACCAACATCAAGATGGAAGACTTGCTTGCTTCCTAATAGAGGTTTTCCAGTCTGGTGAAATCAGGGTAACACTTGCTAGTTAGAAAGAAACATGTGACAAATCCATAATGGCCATGCTCTTTGGCAAAAGGTAGGTTTATTTAGGGGAAGAGGTTAGAGACAAAATAAGAGGTTTAAGCACGAGGAGTGGCAAATGTGAAATAGAGTTGGAAGAGCATATAGTAAGGAAAAGATAAATTCCCCAGGAGAACTCATAATTAATCAGGAGAATGCCCAAAAAGTTATCAAACTATGCATACCCTTTGATCCAGCAGTGTTTCTATTGGGCTTATACCCCAAAGAGATACTAAAAAAGGGAAAGGGACCTGTATGTGCCAAAATGTTTGTAGCAGCCCTGTTTGTAGTGGCTAGAAGCTGGAAAATGAATGGATGCCCATGAATTGGAGAATGGCTGGGTAAATTGTGGTATATGAATGTTATGGAATATTATTGCTCTGTAAGGAATGACCAGCAGGATGAATACAGAGAGGCTTGGAGAGACCTACATGGACTGATGCTAAGTGAGATGAGCAGAACCAGGAGATCATTATACACTTCGACAACGATATTGTATGAGGATGTATTCTGATGGAAGTGGATTTCTATGACAAAGAGACCTAACTGAGTTTCAATGGATAAATGATGGACAGAAACAGCTACACCCAAAGAAGGAACACTGGGAAATGAATGTGAACTATTTGCATTTTTGATTTTCTTCCCGAGTTATTTTTACCTTCTGAATCCAATTCTCCCTGTGCAGCGGGAGAACTGTTCGGTTCTGCAAATATGTATTGTATCTAGGATATACTGCAACATATTTAACATATATAAGACTGCTTGCCATCTTGGGGGGGGTGGAGGGAGGGAGGGGAAAAAACGAAACATAAGCGAGTGCAAGGGATAATGTTGTAAAAAATTACCCTGGCATGGATTCTGTCAATACAAAGTTATTATTAAATAAAATAAAATTAAAAAAAAATCAGGAGAAAAGAAATACATTATGAGGTGGGAGTAAGCCATTGACTGGCAGGTTAGATCCATAGAGGAGTTTAGCAGACTAATCAGAGTGAGGAGTAAGGAGAAAGATGTCATTAAAGGGAAGATATTGAGAGAGACAGAGACAGAGACAAAGACGGAGAGACAGAAAGAGGAGAGAGAGAGACAGAAAGAGACAGAGAGACAGAGACAGACAGAGAGAGAGAGAGAGAGGAGAAGAAGAAGAAGAAGAAGAAGAAGAAGAAGAAGAAGAAGAAGAAGAAGAAGAAGAAGAAGAAGAAAAAGAAGAAGAAGAAGAAGAAGAAGAAGAGGGAGAAGGAGGGAGGAAGAAAGGGAGGAAGGGACGGAGAGAAAAAGAGAATGAATATCTCAATATCTCATAGTGGGCTTAGTCCTGAAAAGGACATAGCAAAGATTTTTATCATGAGCAGATCTTTTATAGGGCAAATACAGTCTTGGAGGTTTCTCAGGAAAACCAGTGAAGTAAAAGAGGGAACTCAAGGAGTCAGATTGGAATCAACTGGCAGATCAAGTCCCAGATCTGTCTAAAAGATCTGCTAATCAATATCTCATAGGTGTTTAAAGATGAACAGAAGTTGGGGGATAAACAATAGAGGATGATAAAGAATTCCATCCTTACAATTACTCTATAGAAATAGTATAGTCTGGGAATTGGTTATATCTGATAATCACCAGTTGGGTTTCTCCTTGACAGAAGAAGAGAGTAAATCCACATCCAGCCCACTGTGGCCACGCTGTGGTTAATGAAACCAGAATTCATTAGGCTTTTGTTAGATGCTAGGTACAAAGACAAAAATAAAAAGTCTCTTATATCAAGAAACTTACATTCTAAGGAAAGAGACAACACATAGTCTATAGATATAGACAAATTAGGTATAAAGCATGTGCAAGGTAACCATGTGGGGACAGCCTTAGCATCTGTGAGAACAGCTTTATACAGAAGGGGCCACTGGAGCAGAGTCTGCATAGAAGAGAGATACCAAAAGGCAGAAGTAAACAGGAAGAGCATTCCATATATGGGTGATAGTCAATGGAAAGGTATAGGAACAAGGGAGAGATTGTTATATGTAATGAAAAGAAAGTAAGTGTAGGTAGACAGGAGAGTACACTGAGGTAAGTAATATGTAAGAAATCTAGAAAGGTAGGATTGGCCCAAACTGTGGACACTAGACAAAGGAGGAGCCTA
Source organism: Antechinus flavipes (assembly GCF_016432865.1). Lineage (NCBI taxonomy): Eukaryota > Metazoa > Chordata > Mammalia > Dasyuromorphia > Dasyuridae > Antechinus > Antechinus flavipes. Next base: position 540,752,924 of record NC_067399.1, read on the forward strand.
AGGTTGCCTAAAGGCAACTGGAGCTTGTGGAGGAGAGGTGGGTGATCAGACCAGGACTTGAAGAAAATCTCTTTGATAACTATGTGGAGGAAGAAGCTGGGAGATCTATTTGGAGGCTACTGTCGTTCATCTTTTGTTTTTGATGAAGACCAATGGCTTCAAAAAAGGTAATATCCTGACTTGCTTGTGAATTGGATTTAAATAAGGTAGAATGACCCAAAGTCATCATCTTTTCTCTCTCTCTTCTTGAGTCCTCAAAGTCCAATAATGATAGTTTAGATGAAAGATGATGAATTAAGTCTGATCTAGAGGGAAGGGAATATGGAGATGTGGAGAAGTAAATAACAAGGTTTGGCAACTAATTGGATATGTAGGATGAGTGAGGATTGGGAGCTGAGAATGACACTGAGGTTGATGCATTCTATCATGAGGGTTCCACCCTCACTCACTTCACTCTCTCACTCACATCCTCCTATCTATCACCTCCCTAACCTTCACTTCTTTCCACGGGTTGCCCTGGGTGACTGCATCCAACTGAGATATAGCATCCTCCTGTCTTCCCCTCACCTTTGTTCTCTGGCTTCTCCTGCCCAGTATGACCATATTCAGGCAAAGTCCAATTCACTTATTTTATAAACAAGATAAATGAGTTCCAACTAAATCAAGTGAGTTCTCCAGCCTCATCTAGTATTTAAGTGGCAGAGCCCAAATTAAAGTCTTAGTATTTAGAATGCATAGTTTAGAACTTAAATCTTGTAATTCCTCATGGGTAGGAATATGCTAATAAATGTTTAATAAATGGCTCTCCATTAAAAAAAAACTTCTTGATACACTTATATGTAATCTTCATTATTTACACTTTCTTCTTCACTTTCTTAAGTCTAGACAACAAAACAATTTTTCAAAACATAGTGAACAATAAATAGAGCCCTGATTTGTAGTGTTTGCTGATTTCCAGGGTATAAATATTCACTATGCAATCTTAACCACAGAGTCTAGCACACCCCTACTTTGGGATTATATCTTCCACTGAACACACTATTATACACTGGATGTATTTTAGATATGGTAGGAAGAGCAAGGGATTCTTAGTTTGTTTTTTTTTTTTTTAAAAAAAATGGGAAAGACAAGTATTTAGGAAGATTAAAGAATCAAGGTGATTGTTACACAAAAACTCATTGTAAATATTATCATTGATAAGTAATGTCCCTTTTATCATAGACAATAAAAAATGATAACCCTTTATCATAAAATATCCTTTGACCATTTGTCAGAGCTTTTGGTAAGTCTTCAAGGAGCTGTTATTAAAGTGAAGCGCTAGATTTTTTTTTTTTAATTTAAAAACATTTGTAAAAATGATTGTTTTAGTTCTTACCTACTAATGTTTTATTTGTAACTGTTTGAGTCTTAAGAATTCATTCTGACAAGTAAAGGAAACTTCTTGAGTTTAAGGATATCAAAGGAAGAATGAGTTTTGATTAAGGCTGTATCTGAGTAATAACAATCATTAATATATGAAAGGAAACACTGAGTCAAGAATTTACATTTCTGAATATCTGGATGCTTGCTGTCAGAGCTAGAGCAATAAGTTTGAATTCTTATGCCTTGAGAAAAGCTCCCTAGGAGGAGATTTAGTCCAGAGGAGTTGGCAGATGGGGAAGGATGAAGAAGTAAGGAGTATTATGATGTCTTATGAAATAGAACTAACCAAAGAGCAAGATTTATAGAAATAGCAGTCTGGATTACCACCTCAGGGAGGACAATATTCTGACTGCCTCACCCTAATTCCAGTTCGGTGGGAGCACTTCCTCCCATAGGGACCACTCCACAATTTATATCTTTGGCTACTTTACACTGCCACACAGTACAACCACCTTTAGGATGGTTGCCATAGCATCCTACTCCAAGGACCAATTGAGGGGTAAGGCTAAATTCTCTGAGGTATGAGCCACTCCTGCTACTTGCAAGGTAATAGCAGCCACTCCTGCTATTAAACTAACTTCTGTGTCCTTTTCCCTTTAATTAAATTTGCCCCAGGGGCAAAAATTCCTAGTTATGCCTTTCTGTAATCAGTACGCCACTTTCTTAAATGTAGCATTTTACACGGCTTTAATTCTCCACTAAGGTGAACTCATGAGGGAAATAAAGCCATCATCCCAATATTTCCCTTGATAAAATTTAAAATCTAAAAATGTTACTGTCATTTTTCTGATTTTTAAAAAGAGAGCATGCTCTCTCCCACTGTTGTCCTAAGGGATATTAAGGACTGCGGAGGTCTACTTAATAGAGCTCCTGGTATCAGAAGAATGTTTTTTGTATTAGATTTGTATTGAATTTGACCTGGTTCCAATGCCACCTATTTTGCTAATTGCCCACTACACTTAAAAAAAGTACCTAATTTTCTCACTTCTCAGTGTCAGCAGTGCAGAAGTTATTGTGGTATATTTTTAACTTCCACAAAATAATAGAGTTTTAGAGGCTATCAGGTTCAGCTCCCTTCCATTGACTTCTTATTGTCCAAGTTTGCTATACTCAGTCTTATGAGAAATGGAAAATGATGGGAAATGCTCAGCCTTGATAGGAAAAGACTTCAGAAAATCAAAACTTTTGGATCTTCAAGGAAATCATAAAGAAGGAAAAAGGACCCACATGTGCAACAATGTTTCTAGCAGGTCCTTTTGTGGTAGCAAAGAATTGGAAAATGAGTTGGGGAATGGCTGAACAAGTTGTTGTACATGAAGACAATGAAATATTATTGTTCTATAAAAATGATAAACAAGCCTTATAAAAAGGCCTGGAAAGATTTACATGAACTGATGGTCAGAACCAGGAATACATTGTACGCAATAACAGCAAGAATGTGTGATAATCAGTTATGAAAGACTTGATTCTTCTTAGTGATTCAGTGATCCAAAGCAATCCCAATTGATTCTAGACAGAAAATACCATCTGCATCCAGAAAAAGAACTGTGGAGATTGAATATAAATCAACACATGCTATATTCACTTCTTTTTTCTGTTGTTTTTTTTTCCCATGGTTTTTCCCTTTTGCTCTGATTTTTCTCTCCCACTATGACTTCTAAAGCAATGTGTATATTAATACACATAATAAATAAATTAAAACAAACAAACAAAAACTTCTGGATCCTTCTTCCCCACAATCTTTTACCCTGTTGAAGGAAACAACATACAAACAACTGCATCTATGTAGGTGACTGGTAAAGTCATCTTTAAAGAGGACTGGGAAAGATTTCTTGAAGAAGGTAGGCTTTGAGCTAAGTCTTAAAAAAAGCTAGAGAAGCCAAGAGGAAATGAAAAGGAAGAGAAAAGCTAATTTTAGGTATAAAAAGTCAAGGAAATTGCATAGAATAGGTAGATAGAGTGTTTCAGGCAAGGAAAAACAAGGAGGCCAGTATCACAAAAGACTACTCAAGTGGAAGAAGGATTAGATTTGTTCAATTTAACCCAGGAAGCAGAACTAGAAGCAGTCAGAAGAAGCTGCAGAGATATTTTAACTCAGTATAGAGAAAAGATGTCTAATGTTCATATTTAGTCCAAAAGAGGTATATAGACTGCCTTGAGTTGTAATGACCTCCCCATTACTGGCAGCGTTTTGGTGGAACAGAGGCTGGATAACTACTTTTCAGGGAAATTGAAGAGAAATTCCTCTTGAATGAGGAATGATTTATGAAGTTTTTTTTCTAGCTCTGAGGTTTTGTGAAGATAGATAAGGCAGTATACACATTTTACAGAGGAGGCCCCTGAAGCCTGGTGATAGGAAATGATTTGCCCACAATAACAGAGCAGTTATTAAGTGGTACGGGGAAAACAGAATTCAGGCCTTCCAACTCTCAGAACAGTACTCTTCTACAATATCATAACACTTTTTGGGGAAACAAGGCACAGAAAAAAGAATTAAATCATGTGAGCAGGGGGAGGAAGGAGAATTTTTTTTATCACATCACAAATTCTTCCATTCCTGTCATAATTGAATACATTATTGATGAGAGCCATCTGGCTACATGTTTCAGGGGAAAAGCAAGGAAATTTAAGATCTGGCAGCTAAACAAAAGGTGAAAAAAAGTATCCAGTGTTCAATACCTCTTGCTGTTATCTTGTTCTTCAGGAGTGATACTTTGGTGTATAATGATGGTCTCCAAACTGAGTTAGTTGGGGCAATCAGATGTGCCAGTGTTACCTTGAATTCTAAAAATGCTTTTTACTCTCTAGCTCACATCCTGAGGGACTCTCACCAGCTGTAACATGATATGTCAACTGTTCCCAGAAACTGTATATCTACTTCAATATTATAATCAAGGAAAAAAATCTTTACCAGAAGGCAAGAATGAAAAAAAAATTAGAATAACCTCTCTTGCTCTCCTACTGAGTGTCTCCATTTCTACTATCATCATAATTTTCTTTCCTTGTCTACCTTTTTATGTATCCTGGTTGGCCACCTCTGAAAAAGCCTGTGTTTGAAGTTGCAGCCTCCTTGCAATTAAACTCATATTTTCCTCTTCACTGATGGCTGAACTCCTTGCATATACCATTTTCTCCTCCTCTTCTTCCTCCTTTTCCTCCTCTTCCTCTTCTTTGTTCTCCTCCCCCTCCTCCTTCTCCTTCTCTTCTTCCTCCTCCTCCTTCCTCTTCCTCTTCTTCCTTATCATCATCTCCCTAACTTGACCCAGATGAAAGTGGACACTAATGAGCTCAATCCCTCTGCTGAATAGCTTAGAAACTTTGAGCCACTTCATTTCAAACCTTGGGCCCACTTTAGGTAACTTAGTGCCCTTCTTGGGGTTTGCAATATTAATGCCATACAATGTGGACACCAGATCAGCTTCAGTTCTTTTGCAAATTCGAATTCCTGAATTCAAGATATCTACCTGCCTTGACTTACTCCAGTAGCTGGGAGAATAGTCATGTGCCCACATGGCCCAACTATATGCTATTTCTTTGACTCTTTGTCCACTACCTGAGCACAGCCTTGACTTCTTCACAGTCAGTGTTCTGAAATCTGACTTTCTATCATATTGTTGTGTTTTTTTTTTAACACTGATTTCTGGGAGGATATTATTGATCTCAGAGCTAAAAGAATGCTCAGTATATTATGGAATACAGTCAAGATATCATTATTCTGATTATACAGATGAGGTACCTGAATCCTGAATAGAATGATTAAATGATTTCTCGGGCAACAAATTTCTAAGTAGTCAGATAACATTAGATCATTGGGAACTGGACCTGTATTACACTGTGACTTTGTATGACCTTTGTCTACTATGATAGCTTTAACAGAATGTGTGAGTTCAGTTTAATTTGATGTTCCTTACTTTACCACTATGGCTAGCTGTTTTTAAAAATCATCAATGACTTCCTCTTAATAAAATCTTGGCTACTCATTGACTTTTTTTTTTTTTTTTTTTACTGTTGATCCAAGGTACATAGTTATATTCTCAAAGAAGTCGCCATCTCTAAGGCTGCTTGGTTCTAAGGTATAAAAATAACCTGCTTTAGCAGAGGAATAGGATACCTCTAGTTTAACCTATGAGATATTCTCTGTTTCTGCTCTATTGAGTCACACTTCAGAGAAAGCACTATAAATAGAAGAGACAGAAAAATCGAATCAGAGAACGATTCTCAGCCTTGTCTTTTCTACAAGGCAGGGCGGGCTGCAATGATTCTTAACTCTGAATTAACACATATGGCTTTTATTTTTCATAATTATTCTCATTTACATTTGAGCAGCGTAATAAATGGGCAATATGCTCTGATGCCTGTCTTTTGGTCGCATTTTAAAAATTGCTAACATTCCAGTATACCAAGGAGTACTTCCTTTTAACTTATCAACCACAGAAAAGACATTTCCCTTTTGTTCTTGTTATGTTTACTGTAACTATGGAGACCCCAAATTGCATATGAATCTGATACTTGCGATTCAGGTTTAACACACAAATTTTTCTTTAAAAAAATCTATCAAAATATTATGACTATCACTAGGGTTTTTAGGTTCATATAGTCATTAAAATTTTAGCCCAATACTTGGATACAAGGCTAAATCAACAAAAACAATAAGATGCAAAAAGTTGTATTTGAGTATCAGGAATTCACAAATTTATAGCATAATATCCTGCATATAGTAGATGATCAAAAATTTTAGGAGAACCAATTTTTTTCCGTCTTCCTAGGTCTTTTATTGAAATGGTGTCAACGAAACATTTTAAAAGATCATAGATTTAAGGGGAAAAAATCATAGATTTAGAGCTAGAAGGGATCTTAACATTGATCAAGGCCAACTAGATCATTTTACACATGAAGAAACTAAGGCACAGAAAAGTTCAAGCCTGTGATGACAGGAGCACTGAGGGACAAAGCCAGATGATCTTGCATACCAATCCAATCCTCTTTGGTACCATTTGGAGACAGTCGCTTAAATGATGCCATCAAATAAAGAAGCTGCAACCTTTTGCCTTTGAAATGGGGTTTTCTTTTCTGTACCCTACCAGTCAAGGATAAACATTGTTAGGGAAAGAGTATTCAGTTTTTATCTCTTTATAAAAGCTCTGAGAAAATCACAAGTTTTAAGAATCTAACTCTGCTCATAAGAAATGAATTCTTTCAAATATGCTCCAGTATATCCATTTTTTAAATGGCTTAGCTTTCATAAAATTGAAAACCCACACACGTTATACATATTTGATCAATATATTTACCCATTGATGAGTAGCATAATATCCTGTACATAGTAGATCTGAATATTTGGAAACAGATATTTCAAACTACGTAAAAAAATCAGAATGACTAACAGATTTATTTATTGTACTATATTAGCTTCATTTAGAAACAGTTTGGAAAAAGCAATTTTGTTATATATAGTTCTATAGACCCATAGGTATTAAATAAATTTCAAAGAAAATTTGTCTGTGCATAGTATATTTTCCATTTAAATAGAGTGTTCAGTACTTTGTATTATTAAACCTGGAAAATAATATAAACCAGAAGCTCAAGCCAAGAAGTTTTTAGCTCCTGAACCATATTTAGCTTTTCTGGGAATTAAACTTCAGAGTTCATAACTTCTTATCACCAAAGGACTTTAAAAAGCAGAATAAAGTACAAAAATAAATAGTTAAGTGAATCACTATAAACAATGTTGAAATCAGAGTATGTTATAGATCATAATTCTTTCCTGCAGGTATAATGAATAAATATGCTTATCATGCATTTATGAGGTCTACTTCAAATTATTTCCTCTACTGAAATCTGTTAGCAGCTGTTTTCCATTGTTTTCTTTCTCTAACAACAACTGTCAGCAACATAGAATACATAAATTGGCCAAGAACATTTTCTGAGTTAACAGTGTTATTTTTTTATAACTAGTTCTTTTTTTCTTTTTCTTTCTTCCTTCTTTCTTGGCTCTTTATTTCTTCTTCCCTCACTCCCCTCCTTCCTTCCTTCCTTCCTTCCTTCTTTCCTTCCTTCCTTCCTTCTTCCTTCCTTCCTTCTTTCTTTCCTTCCTACCTTTCTTTCTTTCTCCCAACCTCCCATAATACATATTCACATGCATATGCATAATTACATAAACATGTTATCCCCTACATATAATTTCATTAGTGTAAAGATACTCACCCTTCAAGGAATTTATGGTTAAAGAAGAACTGGAGATGATTATGAAAGACAAAACGAACAACTTTGATTACATTAAATTAAAAAGGTTTTACAGAAACAAAACCAACAGAAACAAGAGTAAAAGAGAAGTAAAAATCTGGGGAAAAAAATCTTTATGGACAGTATTTCTGATAAAAGTCTCATTTCCAAAATATATAAGGAACTGTGTCAAATTTATAGGAATACAAGTCATTCCCCAATTGATAAATGATCAAAGGATATGAACAATTTTCAGATGGCAAAATTAAAGTCATTTATAGTTACATGAAAAAAATATTCTAAATCACTATTGATTAGAGAAATAAAAATGAAAACAATTCTGAGGTACCACCTCACACCTCTCAGATTGGTTAAGATGATAGGAAAGGATAATGACAAATGTTAGAGAGGATGTGGGAAAACTAAGACACTGATGCATTGTTGGTGGAGTTGTGAAATGATCCAACCATTCTGGAGAGCAATTTGGAACTATACCCAGAGGTTTTTCAAACTGTACATACTCTTTTCCCCAGCAATTCTATTACTGGGTCTGGATCCCAAAGAAATCATAAAAGGAGGGTAAAAGACCCACATGTACAAAAATGTTTGTAGCAGTTTTTTGTGGTAGCAAAGAATTGAAAAAGGAGTGGATGCCCATCAATTGGGGAATGGCTGAAGAAGCTGTGGTACATGAAGGAAATAGAATATTATTGTTCTATAAAAAATGATGAACAAGCTAATTATAGAAATGCCTGGAAAGATTTATATGAATTTAGCAAAACAAGCAGAACCAGGAATACATTGTATATAATAACAGCAAGAATGTGTGATGATCAACTATGAAAGACTTGGTTCTTCTCAGTGATCTGAGTTTGGACAGAAAATACCATCTACATCCAGAAAAAGATCTAAGGAGACTGAATATAAATCAACACATGCTATGTTCACTTCTTTTTTTTGTTTTTTAAAATCTCTCCCATGGTTTTTTTCTTTTGTTCTGATGTTTCTCTCCCAACATGATTCATAAGGCAATGTATATTAAAATAAATAAACTTATAATTTTTAAAAAGACGATACTAGCCCTTCTCCCAAAAGTTATTGTAATGGAGTGACAAAATCTGGTCAAGTTCCTAGATTCTTAATCATCAGAGCCCAGGATCAAGTCCTGTCCCTGATACCTGTTGGGTATGTGATTCTGGGCTAGTGAATAGCCTCTCTGGGTGGAAACTAAAAGTAAAAGCTGAAGGACAATTGCTGAGCTTGCTTGAAATAAGTGACTTAATTAAGTCAGGACACTCTAAACCCTTTGTAAGAAAATAAAAGCCAAAGGAAAAGCCTCATTTTTATTGCTCCAAAATAGGGAGGAAAGTCATTTCATCCTTCCTTTTCATTTAATTTTCTTCAAAGTAAATTGCCACCTCGATCAAACTGTGCACAGTCTTTAATTTAGCAATACCTTTACTAGGCCTGTATCCCCAAGATCATAAAAAAGAGAAAAGGATTTATGTATAAAGAAATAATAACTTTTTTTGGTGGCTAAGAATTGAAAATTGAGGAGATGCCCATCAATTAGGGAATGACTGAACAAACTGGTATATGAACGTAATGGAATATTATTATACTATAAAAAAATAAATTTCTGAAAAACCTGGAAAGACTTTAATGAATTGATACAAAGTGAAGTGAGCAGAATTAGGAGAACATTGCATACTGTAACAGCAACATTGCATAATGATCAGTTATGAATATGAATGTGAATTGCAGCAATATAAAGATCTAAGACAATTCCAAAGGACTCAGGATGAATCCACACCCAGAGAAAAGACTGATGGGAATCTCTATGTAGATCAAAGCATGCTGTTTTTATTTTTTGTTTTGTTTTTATTCTGGTCTGTTTCTTCTTTTACAATATGACTAATATGGAAATATGTTTTACATGATAGCCCATATGTAACATATTAAATACTTACCTTCTTCTTTTTTTTTTTTTGCAAATTAACAATATAGTTTATTTATCAGATTTATGGATGAGAAGAATTTAGGATTAAGAAGTTATAAAGATCATTGCAAAATGTATAATATATAATTTTGTTTATAGAAAAATTTAAAAAATGTTTTTTACAAGTAAAATCAATGCAACCAAAATTATAAGTAAAACAGAAAACTGGAGTGGGGAAATTTTGCAGAAATACTTACCTTATTAAGGGAGAGAAAAGAAAGGGAGAAAATTTGAAGCTCAAAAAATTTTTAAATGAATACTTAATTTTGTTTTATTTCTCTTTTTTTCCCTTTTTGATCTGATTTTTCTTGTGCAGCATGATAATTGTGGAAATACATATAGAAGAACTGTACATGTTTAAGATATATTGGATTACTTGGAGACAAGGGAAGGGAGTGAGGGGAAGGGAGGGAGAAAACATTGTGAAACAAAAGGTTTTGCAAGGGTGAATGTTAAAAATTATGCATATGTTTTGAAAATAAAAAAGCTTTTTAAAAATGCTTAAAATTGTCTTTGCATATAATTGGAAAAAATAGCATATTATTTAAAAAGGAAATACATACATATGTATGTATATATATATATGTGTATATATATATATATATAGAGAGAGAGAGAGAGAGAGAGAGAGAGAAAGAGAGAGAGAGAGAGAGAGAGAGAGAGAGACAGTGTACCACTAGTCGCACAATTGAAGTTATCTGCTAAGCTCTGAGGTGGTGATTGACTGAATTTATCCTTACGGTATGTAATTGGGAGAGCCACAGTTTTCAGGTACTAGTTAACCATTGAACTAAGAGGTATTATCAGAAGACCTGTGTATTCAAGAGCACTAGAACGGGATCCCAACTGAAAAACATATCTTCAAGTGTTCACATAAAACCAAGATCTAAATGGGTAAAAAAAAAAAAAAAAAAAAAGGAAGTGGAAGGAAAACAAGAATAGAAACAGACTGCTTCCATTTGGTTCATGTTTAGCAAAAATACCATGTTTACAAAATGTTTTGAGATGTTCAGATAAACAAAATTATACTTCTGTGAATTACACAGTTATCAAGGGCCATGTGTAGACTGAACTGAAAAAACTCCTGGAGTATCAGGACGTCCCACATGTTGCTTTTTATCATCTTAGTTTCTTTTAAGAATCAGGACTTGAGAGAGAGAGAAAAAAAAAGAAAAGAAAATATGTCATCTGTGGTGAGCGTGGTGAGTCCACTTTTGCAGTAAACCAAAGATGAACATGATTTTGAGAAAAGAGTTATAGTTTCAGAGAATTAATGGTACACTTGAGTGTATCTGCTTGTCTGCTTCAACGGTTTACGGATGTGAGTTTATAGTATGTTTTTGAAGAGTAAATGCACATTAATCTTCTTATCATTTAAAAAATGATTTTCTTAAAAATTAAAATTGTTTGAAAAAAAAAGCACCTTGCCAAGCTGTGATTTTGTTCAAAAGCTGAATTCCCATGAGAAAAGTAGTAGCTGTAAATAAATAAGGGTGATGTGTTTGGGGTTTTGATTCAGTGACTGAATGCAGTAGTCATTTAGTGACTCTTTTACAAGAATAGAGAACAGAGTGACCTGAACGCAGAAATTTTAAAACAGGGCCTGGGTCATACTATATAATCACTGCTATTAAGCACAACAAATAGACATTTGTCCCCAAGAAGTAAAGGGTCTCTCTGAAGGACATAATGAATTAACTTTAGCAGGGTAAGTTCCAGTAATTTTGATTGCCTAAATTTTCAGGAGGACAACATTTTCTTTCAGGACTAGGCTGTTGCAAAATGAAACCAAGATATTGTTAAATCATCCTGTGGGTTAGAAACCAGAGGAAAAAGGTAAGAAAAAAAACGGAAAAAAAAAGGAAAGGGAAATACTTGAAACTTTACTTTAAAGTCAATACTTTAAACCTGTACTTTAACTCAAGAATTTTTAAAGTCTATGAACTTGTTTGTTTCAATATCTGTGTAATTGTGTTTTTTTTTAACAGAATTGATTTTCTTTGTAATTTTAATGTATTCTGTGTACTTAAAATTATTATTCTAAGAAGACTTCATCAGATTATCAAGAAGTCTGGGACAAAAAAGTTTGATGACCTCTGATCTCAGTGATCTTGTCCCCTGATGCCCTGATAGACAGCTGATTTTCAAAATTATAAAGGTACATAGTAAAAAATTTTCTGAGATTAAATCCCAAATAAATTTGCCCTAAATCTTTTAGAACTCCTACAGAGTCTAAGTCCAAAATGCTACTGAAATAAGGACCAATTATAAGCTAAGCCATTGTTACTTTCATAATAAAAAAAGGATTCATATTGAAGAACTAGTAATTATTGCCCATCAGTTGAATATTTGAGTTGAGGAGAACACCCACAAAGAATGTAAGCCCAATAGAACATTCCTGAAGACTTTCATTTTTCATTTTCCATATAATATCCCCAGCATAATGCCTAGCACATGGTGGATATTTCACAATGATTGCTGAATAATTTTGGATAGCACTATATAATTTTTTCTGTTTTAATAAGAAAGGATTTAGTTCTATAAATGGGAAATGGAAGAAATTTATTATTGTCCCCATACCTGAAGATTGGTTACTACTACTAGAGTAGCAGAGTATTTTTTTAAATGAGGCTTTTATTGCTGGAGAGGGGACTTGAGATTATATTTAGGCAATTTTTCTCTTTATTCCCTTGGTTGGATTTCTTCCTTCCTAGCTGCAGAATGAAAAGAAGACCAAGCTGAAAGGATGCTCCTTAGGTCCTCCCTCTGAGGCCATCATGTGACCTCTGGGGTCAACATGGGCCCAGGTTCTTTTTCTTTATCCTTTCCTTACTATGTTGTGAATTTTGAAATATCAGAGGGACAGGCCACAAGGATGTCCAGTAGTGGAGTCTGGGGGTCCAGCTTTGAAGCCCCAAGGATCAAGAGGATACCTATAGATGTTAGCTGAGTGGTAGCTATAGCAATATTCAACTAAGAGGGACCTCTGCTATGTAGAAGCTCCAGTTAAGTCTTAGGCCCCTCTCCCCAGAGACAGAAGAGGCATAAATCAACATCTCACACTATATAGAAAGATAAGCTCCAAATGAATATATTACTTAGATATAAAGCGTGATATTATTAACAAATAAGAGGGATAAGAAACAAATTACCTTTCACATCTATGGATAAGAAAAGAATGTGGGAAGACTAAGGGATAGAGAAGTTCTCAGGTGATAAAATGGAAAAATTTTGAATATATAACATTTAAAAGTTTTTGCACACACAAAACAACACAGCTAGAATTATAAAGAAAGAAGGTAAGTGGAGAAAAATTTTTAATCAATTTCTCTGATAAAAGATTTGAAGAAATGATAAAAATATATAAAGAACAGCAATACTACCACTAGATCTTTTACAGACCTTTGATCTCTACTAGAGATAAAAAAGAAAAAAGAACTAATTGTATAAATATATTTATAGGAATGTTTTTTGTTGTAGCAAAGAATTGTAGATCAATGTAATGCCCATCCATTGGGGAACTACTAAATAAATTATGATGTAGGAATGTAATAAAATATCTGCCATAAAACACTAGTTTTTCAATAATATCACACTATATGCTTTGTAAATTAGTATTTCTAGGAATAAGGCTCCTCATAAGATCGTTCACAAAAGAATTAGGGTACATTTTTGGTAGAGTTATGAAAGAATCCAATCATTCTGGAGGGCAGTTTGGAATTATGCTCAAAGGGCTTAAAAACTGCATATTCTTTGATCCAGCTGTGTCACTACTGGGTCTGTATCACAAAGAGATAAAAAAGGTAAAAGGACCCACATGTGCAAAAATGTTTGTGGCAGCCCTTTTTGTAGTGGTAAGGAATTATAAATTGAGTGAATGCCCATCAATTGGAAAATGGCTGAATAAGTTATGGTATATGAACATAATGGAATATTAATTGTTCTATGAAAAATGATGAACCGGCTGATTTCAGAAAAGCCTGAAAAAACTTACATGAACTGATGCTGAATGAAGTGAGAAGAACCAAGAGAACATTGTACACAGTAACAATAAGATTGTGTCATGATCAACTGTACTAACTTGGCTTTTTTTCAACAATGAGGTGATTCAAGGCAATTCTATTAGAATTAGGATGGAATATTTAACATATATTGGATTACTTGGCATCTATAAAGAGGGGGTGAGGGAAGGGGGAGAAATAGGAACACAAGGTTTTACAAGGGTCAATGAAGAAAAATTGTCCTTGAATATTTTTTGAAAATAAAAAGCTTCAATAAAAAGAAGAATTGGGATGGAAAATGCCATCTGGAACCAGAGAAAACTATGGAGACTGAAAGAGATTGAAACATAGTATTTTCACTTTTTTTTTGGTTTGTTTGGTTTTTTTATGATTTTCCCCCTTTGGGTCTGATTTTTCTTGCACAACATGAGAAATATGGAAATGTTTAAAAGAACTGCATATATTTAATCTATATCAGGTTATTTACTGTCTTGAGGGGAGGGGTAGTAAGAGAGGGATAGAGAAAAATTTGGAACACAAAGTCTTCCAAAAATGAATGCTAAAAACTATCTTTACATGTATTTGGAAAAATAAAATACTATTGAAAAAATTTTAAAAAGAATTAGGGGAGGCTTGGGAAATAATCTACAATTATATTAGTAGTTGGACTAAATAGTAAAATGAGCAAAGCTTTGGTTTTCTAGCTCTACCTTAAACTAGGGTCACAGTGAGAATAAAAGAAAAGCAACAGGATATAAGTTCAAAGCCCATGAATGGGAGATGAAATTCTAGCGTAGAGGCATCAGTTCCTACTTTTCCTTCAAAGAACAACTTAAATACCATCACCCACATTGATATATCTATATATCTATCTATCTATCTATATATATATATAATATGAATTTATAATATATTATAAACTAAAATAATTCACAGTCTTTTTGTTTTGTTTTGTTTACAAAGGAGATAATTACATTTTTTGTTGAATGAGAAGATCTGCACATCATCTCCACCAAGGGGGAAGAAGAATTTTCAATTGCCCTAGAGATATTTTCCCATTCTTAATTTATCTCTTTCCAGGTTTTCCTTCCATTGTCTTTATTACAAGCCCACATTTTCACCTTTGTTGCTCTTCTAATTTTCAATCACTACAGAAACTCTCAGTTGTCTTGGCAGCTCTTGAAATACATGTATTGTCTTCTCAGCTGGAGAATCTGTTGGTCTTCAAGCTGGATTTAGTTCAATCAAAAGAAAAAGATTGAGGGTATTTGCAATGAGGCTACTCCCAGAGAAAAATTTTCTTAACAGCTTCAAGCTGGAGACTTCTGGGTAAAATGATAGAATGAGAAGTTGTGTGCAAGCCCAGTCCTCCTCCTCAGTACCTCAAAAGAGCAAGAAGTGCCCCCAAATGAAATAAAATAAATAACAAAGTGAAAAGGAAGGAAACAGTGTCCTACAAAGTAAATACTACAGAAACAATAACAGTCATATCACCCAATGCCAAATCCTTGATACACTAAGTACTTTGCATTCTGGGCCCTGCACCCCAAGTTCCATGTGGTTTTTTGTTGTTTTTCAAAATATCTCTTTAATAGTGATTCAGCCAGATACTCCAGTACTCAATAAGAAGATTATTAGGAATTCATCAAGTTCTACTGAATTAGGGGGGAAAAGTCTTTCAGGGCCAGCATTAAATGTCTTTTGGAATAGAAAAGAAATCCAATGAGAAAATGAAGTGGGGTTTAGGTAAAAGCCCAGAAATTTATTATTTTTTGCTGTTGTTACTTGTCCTTCCTTCTTTTTTTTAATAATAGTTTTTTATTTTCAAAATACATCTAAAGATAGTTTTCAACATACATCCTTGCAAAACCTTGTGTTCCAATTTTTCTCTCTCCCTTCCCCCCATCTCACCCCCTAGACAAGTAATTTAATTTAAATGTTAAACATGTGCAATTCTTCTAAATGTATTTCCACATTTACCATAAGCCCAGAAATTTTTTTTAAAAGCGCTGTATAAAGTTGAGTACCTATATAAGTGTATGTGTATATGTGTTTTCATCAAGGTATATTGATGTATATATGTATATGTACAGATGCATATATGTGTATATATTCATCAATGTGTAGTGTATATGTATATGTGTGTATTCATCAATGAAAGAAAGTGGACTTGAAACCAAAATAAGAAATTTGGGTTTTTTCTTCAAAAGAAGCAAGAGATGAGCAGGGCATTTGCAAATTCAACAAGAAAAAGAAAGACAAACATGTACAGCCAGCAAGAAAAGATAAACAATGAAATCAGTGTTTTCATGCTCCCAGGGAAAGGCAAAACTATTTTTTTCAACTTACATTCTTTAAAAGCCATTGAGACAACAAAGAAAAGCTATCATTTGGCAAACTTCAAAGAGCACACGAAATTGGAAGGAAGGAAAAAGGTAGGAATGAATTAATAGTTTATAAGCTAGATCTCTAATTTACTCATTAGTGAACCAACATTTTTGGGAAAAGGAAAAAGCACAGAGGAAATTCTTTGGGGTTAGAACAAGGAAAGAGTAAGTGGGGGTAGATGTAGAGATACACTCCTGCCTGGGCTCAAGAGAAGGGTTTGGGGGATGGGGTTTGACTATTTTGTTTTCCTGTCTAGGAGGCTTTAACAGATCAGGGAAAGAATATGCGGAAAAGACGCAAAGCCTGAAGGGAGAACATAAAGCTGCTATAGTCTGTTTGTGGAAAGGGAATGTTACACTGATATTGTAGTGCATATTTCTGGAGGTGGAGCTATGAGATAATGACTTTACAATGAGTTCCATTTGGATGGCAGAAGGTCTCCTAGGAGCCTTCTATTATCTGGGGCCATCTTTCTTAGGATACTTTTCCATCTCTAAAAGAGTCGGAGTCTGAATTCCTGAAGGTGTGCATCACTGAAGGCAGAAAGATAGGGTGACATAAATATAAGAGTGAGGAACTGCTCTGTGAATGGGTATGTGGTTAGTGAAAGTGCTTGGAGATGGACTGGGTCTACTCACTCTGGACCCAGAGTGACCCATTCAACAATATCACACTATATCCTTCAGGAATTATCATTTCTAGGAAGAAAGCACCTCATGAAGTCATTCTAAAAAGAATTGGGAAATAAACTGCAATTATGCTATAAATCGGATGGAATAGAAGAATGTGCAAAGTTTTGGTTTTTGGGAAGCCCCACCTTAAACTAGGGTCATAGAGAGAATAAGGAAACAGGATATAAGTTCAAAGCCCATGAATGGGAAATGAAATTCTAGAGCAGAGGCATCAAATATGCAGCCCTGGGCCACATGCAGCCCACAACACTCCTATGTGCAGCTGAATCAAATTAAAATGTAATTGAGAAATATTTAACAAAAATAAGTAAAAATACAATAAAACATAGATGATATTACATTTTAAAACTAAATCAATATGTGTCTCACAAGAATCCTTATGTACAGATTAGGCATCCCTAATTTTTTATGCCAAATTTGAATAGAAATAATTAAATTTAAATTTCTTGGAAAAGGGAACACTACAAATATTATCCAAATTAAAAAAAGTGAATGGGGGGAGCAGGAAAGAAATTTATTGTACTCTTATCTGATCTGAAGAAGGGAAAGGCAAAAAAAAGAAAGCAAAATTAAGAGAATAAAAAAATCAAATTTGAGGAATTTGAATGTGGGCAAGACAAGGGAGCTGGTGGTGGAAAGAATACAGAATCATTTTCATGTAAGCAAAAGAAACTACTGACATAAGGATTTTATTTAAAAGAAGAAATGGAATTTAAAGAAGGAAAACAAAAATTTAGTTGTTATAACACTATATGTGAACAGTTTAAATGCCCTAATATAATGAAAGAGAATGGCAGAATGAATAAGAAAACAAAATCCATTTTTTTTTGCTGCATACAAGAAATACATTTAAATCATGATACAAAATCAAAATGAAGTCTGGAACAAAATTACTTGCAAATTACAATGAACAATATCATTTAAAAATATATATTCATCAAATGACATAGCATCTAAGTTCTTGAGAAAAAAATCACTAAATTACAAAATACACTAATAATTACAGAAAATTTAATAATCTTACAGAACAGAATAAATCTAAGAGAACAATAAAAATGTAGAAGTGAACATATTGATGGAAAATATATTTAAAATATGTTTTACAGTTTCTCAATGAAATATTAAAAATAAATATATTTCACAGTATCAAACGGCACTTTTACAAAATTTCATAATGGGATAAGGTATAAAAGATATAGATTAAGTAAAAAAAGCAGAGAAAAAAAGAGAAAAAAAAAGTAAATGTATCCATTATAGACAATGACAGCAAAAAATAGTAATTAGTCAAGGAAACATGAACAAAAGGTAGATACATTTGAAGTCTAAGGAACAACATCCTTGACCATAAGTTCTTAACTTGGGGTTAGATTTCAGGAAATCTATGAAACTGAATAGGAAAAATGTATTTTCATTTATAAATCTCATTCTGATAATCAACAAGGTCTTTGACACAAAAAGATTAAGATTCTTGACTCAAATGAAGAGTAGGCAAAAGCATAAATATAAACAAAAAATAATCATTTAAAAAACAATGATATTAGTGAGACAACATCCCAGAATTTATGGAATATAGCTAAAGACTCAGAAAGAAATTTATATTTCTAAATACACATTGACACAATAGAGAAAGAAAGGATTCATGCATTTAGCATACAATTTTAAAAACTAGAAAATAAGTAAATTAGGAATTTAAAACAAGAACAAAATTACATGTTTTCTTTACACTGAGAACATAAAGAAAACATGTAATTTTCCTCAAAAGCATATCAAAACTTTGAAATATTATTGCACTACGAGAAATGATGAGCAGGATGCTCTCAGAAGAAAAAAAAAACCTTGAAAAGTCCATGACTTCAAACAAAGTGAAATGTATTGTATACAAACTAATAGCAATGTTCTGGGAAGACCAGCTATAAATGACTTCACTATTCTCAGTAGTACAATTATCTATCCTCAACTATTCTGAAGGAGTTAAGATAAAAAATTCTATCCATATCCAGAGAAACAACTGATTGTGTCTGAATATAGTTTGAAGCATTCTCTCTTTCTCTCTCTTTCTTAACTTAATTTTTCTTGAGAGTTTTTATTTTCATAGGGATGAGAGATTTGTTTTCTTTCACAACTTGACTTTTATGGAAATGTTTTACATAACTTTACAAGTGGTTTCTTAATTGTGAGTGGGGTTTAAGAGAGAGAATCTAGAACTCAAAAATTTTAAAAACAAATTAACTTTTTTTGTTTTGAATGTAACTGGTAAAAAATATGAAATAAATAAAAGAAAATAGAAAATAGATGATACTGTTGAATAACAAAAAAAGTATATCAAAAATTTTTAAACTTAAGAGATCTGAGATAGCCCAAGATAAACTGAGTAAACTATAAATGAGTGGGAAGGGAATCTTGATTAAAATGAAACACCTGAAATTTATAAATAGATTCCATCAATGTCTAAAAAGCAATTAATATCTATAATATGATATATATGTAATAGAATGCATCTATTTCATATACATATGTATAATAGCATTATGCTCTTAAAAAAAGAAAGGAAGACTTAAATAATTCTGTAGAAGTAGCCACTGTTCATGATTGGGCTTACTAACCTAAGTTAATCTACATTTGGTGTTTTTAAAATACCAAGGAAGTTGTATTACAAAATCAGAGAAAATAATACCACAATTAACTAGGAGGAACAAACAGTTGAGATTAAAGGAGTCCTACCATTACTAAATCCAAATAACTTTATCCATAATCATTGAAACTATTTGGTGCTATCAGTTGGAGTTATGGTATATGAATGCTATGGAATATTATTGTTCTGTAAGAAGTGACCAGCAGCATGATTTCAGAGAAGCCTGGGGAGACTTATATGAACTGATGCTGAGTGAAACGAGCAGGACCAGGAGATCATTATATACTTCAACAACGATACTCTATGATGATCAATTCTGATGGACAACACTGAGATGACTGAGGCCAGTTCCAATGATCTGGTGATGAGGAGAGACATCTACACCCAGAGAAAGGACTATGAGAACTGAGTGTGGACCACAACATAATATTCTCACTCTTTTTGTTGTTGTTCGCTTGCATTTTGTTTTCTTATTCATTTTCTTTTCTTTTTGCTCTGATTTTTCTTATGCAGCAAGATAATTGTTTAAATATGTTTACATTAAAAAAGAAACTATTTAGTGCTGATCTAAATATAGTAATGTAAGTCAGTAAAACAGACTAAATAAGCATATCCTATGTGGGGAAAAAAGATTATCAATCTGTCTTCTGACAATTTAACGTGATTTCAAAAGCCTATGAGTAGACTACACATTACTCCCCTAAGGGATTATGGGAAACTAACTTTCCCACAGAAAACTTTCCTGACTTTAGAAAGAACAATAGAAAGCACCTGCCCATTGTACTATAACCAACTTTCCTGTTAATATGTTACTTATTTCTGGAATGTTCCAACTGCAACCTATTCTATCCTAACACAATTTTTTTTTCAACACAGCACCTTCATTTATCCTTAGTCATCTTCATCCATTTGTAAATCTATAAAATGAGCTCCTCTTTCTCAGCTCTGGAAAGAACTTGTCTAGCCATTGATCCATAAACAAACATTTAATAAGTGCCTAATATGTGTTAGGTATTATGCTAAACTCAAGACAAAAATGAAATAGTCTCTTCTCTTAAGAAGCACTCCTATCAAGGTCAACAACATGTGTGTGCATGTGTGTGCATGTGTGTGTGTATATATATATGTATATATATACATATATATGTAGAATATATATAAGTATATGTAGAATAAATGCAAAATAAATATGAGATACCTTAGGAAGGCAGGTTGCCAGTATTGGAAGAAAGCAAGGAATTATACGAAGATGCAGGAAGAAGTGCAATCCAGTCTGTGACTACAGCCAGTTTAAAGCATGAAAAGAGGAGGCAGAGTGCCATATGTTTGGAATGGTCAAAAGGCCAATCAGGCTGAACTGAAGACTACAGGAAGAGTAACGAATAGTGACCCTGGACAGCTCATTAAGGGACAAGTTGTAAAATACTGCACTCTCTCTAAGCCCAGCTTTACACCTAGAAAGTCCTGTTTCTTCTGAGCAGATCTTACCATTAAAAGCTGCTTTAGTAAGAATAATACATTTTAATTAACGACTACTTTTCTGACCCACTTGGTTATCAGATATTAGTCAGTCAATAAACACCTCTGTAGCTGCTTCTCTGCTAAACCTGGAGATATAAAGAAAGGTATAAGACAGTCTCTACTCTCAAAGAGTCTATAATCTAATCATCTAAACACGCAAACAATTATGTACAAACAAGACATGTACAGGATAAATCAGAGATAATAGACAGAGGGAAGTTACTAGAATTAAGAAGGATTGGGAAAGGCTCTTTGCAGATGGTAGAATTTTGGGTGAGATTTAAAAGAAGCCAGGGAAACCAAGAGGTTGGGATGAAGAGGGACATAATGTCTTCAGATAAATATGTTTAATTGCTTGTTAGTTTGTTTACAAATCGCTTTCAGATCCAGCTTTTCCAGATGATCTTTTCTTCTTAATTCTGAGGAGATTTAGCTGAATATTACCTTCAATTCTTCTCTCCTGAAATGTTCACACAGAATCATTTCCATAGACTCTACCTCAAAATGTGCTTGTCTTCAAGCTTCTTGGTTGCCTTGGCAACCCCTAAATGGTCCCATTAAGATTCAGATCCCAGGAATATAATTTTTCTTGTTAATATGCTCACTAACTTTGCAAAATTTAAAGCAATATTTAAATAATAGTCAACATTATTATTATTTGGAAATAAATATAAAGAAAAATATCTTTATATGACTCGTTTTTGTGCCAGAGGTAATATGTATGCCCATGGTGTCAAACTCAAAAAAACCCAAAAGACCCAGTATAGTAAACTATACATTAGGATTCTTACTGGTCTCATATTGTTTTAGAAAATCACATGATAACATCATCTATGTTCTACTGTATTTTTATTTATTTTGTTAAATTTTTCCCAATTGTATTTTAATCTGAGTGCTGATCACATTTGGGAGGGTTGCTGGCAGCTGCCCAGTGTTTAATACTGCAAGTGTAGTGGATAAATAGCTGACCTGGAAGCCAGTCAAATTGGGCCTCTGACACATTTTGCTTGCAAGTTACTTAACTCTGGGCAATACTTAAGAAAGTCTTTATTTAACTAATTTGAAGTGTTGATCTACACAGAAAGATTTCTCACTAGGCATCCTAGAGATGTGGGCTCATTACTGTTCATTGAAGACACTCCACTTCCAGACTGAGCTTCATTATCTGCCATGCTTGAACTGCTCTTCTTTCTCTGTCTCCTGGCCTCCTTCAAGTTCCATCTAAAATCTTATATTCTTTGAGAAACCTTTCTCAATTCCCTTAATGCTAGTGCCTTCCTTCTATTAATTACCTCCAATTTATTCTGTAAATATCTTGTTTGTATGCAGTTGTTTTCTTCTTGTCCCAATTAGACAAGTCCCTATTTGAGAGCAGAGTGTCTTTTTTAATCTTTCTTTGTATCCCTAGTGTTTATCATTCAGCACTTGGCATAGAGTAGGCATTTATTAAATGTTTATTGGCTTAATGATTAACAATAATAATCAAATCACAGATCCAGTGCATATCTTTTATACACAAAACCTTTTGAGGCCCCAAATCCTTTCTCTTTATAAACTCAAAACCCCTTTACAATTTAGCTAGTCCTATTTATCTATTTATGAAAGGCCAAGAATGGGCTAAGGAAGATTACAGAGGCAATGATCTTTCTTTCTTGATTTAGCTTTGTCTATGATGCATCTTTCCACAGCCCAATTGAGAAAAAAAATTTAGAATTTAAAAACTGGAGGAACTAGAAAGCAAGAGTGTTTTGGTAGTTGTTTTAAGTGTGTTCTGCTTATAAAGTTGATGGCCAGAATTGTCTAGCCCAGTAGTTGTCAAACATTTTGCTCTCAGAACCCCATTAGCTATTAAGAAATATTGAAGATTCCAAAGATTTTTTGTGTATGTGAGTTATATCTATAAATATTACCACATTAGAGATTAAAACATACATTTTAAATATATATTTTAACTTAATTTTAAAATAAGAAGAAATCAATTATACACTAACATAAATAAAATACTTTATGAAAAAAATAGTTATGTATGCCAAAATAAAAAATTGAGTGAGAAGAGTCACATTGTTTTAAATACTTTTGGAAATCTCTTTAATGTCTGACTTAAATAGAAGAAAGCTATATTCTTAAATTTGCTTCTGCAATCAATCTGCTGCAATCTGTTTTTTGGTTGATACACATGAAGAAAATCCTGCCTCACAAAGATATGTAGTTGAAAAAGGGAGGAATATTTCAATATGCAAATAATATCTTAATATTATTATAAAAATAATTTTGACCTTATAGACAACTGAGATTTGACCTGCAAAGATCTCAGGATGCCAATTAGGTCTTGCCCTCAGTGATTAAAACCAGAAAGCAGACTAGTGTGAGTTGCATATGGATACTCAAATTCAGAGAAAAACAAGTTCATTTCAGTAAGACAGACATGAATCTGGGGGGCACTAGTTGCCTAGTCAGAAATATTTCTACTCTTGGTGTTAATGAATTAGATGCCTGGAGGAAAAAAACCCTATTGGAGATGAAAAATCAGTAAATAAGAATGAAAAGAATAAGATAGACCATTCTATCTCCATAAGGAAAAAAAAGCTAAAAGGGTTTTGGGAGGATATTGGACTAAGAAGATTTTTTGGTGACCTATGGCTGAAACAACTCTTTTTATAAAAGAGTAACTAAAAAAAAAACTTTGGCTTTGAACTGAAAGAACACACTGGAACCCAATCTTTTTGTAAAGAAAGCATAGCACTATCAATAAGGACTGCTGCTGAAGCCCGAAGCTGGAAGAGGTCCATAACCACAGGTCTAGTTGGAGGCTTGTCTGTCAGTGATAGGTAGAGACTTTGTAACCAGTAGAACAGCATCCAGTAGAGCAGCATCTGATGGAGACTGCATATCAAGTGGGGGCAGCATCCAGTGGAGTATGTGTCTGGGGGAGATAAGTGGGGAGTAGGTCCAGTGGGAGCAACATGATGACGTTACCAGAAGCCATCAGCATTCCTGTAGCATTGGAGGTAAGTACTCCTCCACACATGTGCCCTGGCCACATGTGTTCCCTACATTTGTGTTTCTCCATGTATGTTACTTAAATATGTCAACCCTTCTCTCTCAAGGAGTGTGTGTGTTTTGAGAAAAGTATGCTCCAGATTTATGGATGGAAACGTTTTACTGCTGAATTTCTTACTATGGCATCTTATCATAGGACTGTTTGCCACTAATTGTAACTTCTGGCTGACTACTAAAAACAAACACATTTCTAGAGGCTCATGAATTATGGTTTTAGTGCAAGAGTTATTAACCTTTTTAGCGTCATAGATCCTTTGCCATTTTGAGGAAACCTATGGATTCCTTCTTGGAATAATGTTTCCAAATTCATAAAAATAATAGAATTACAAAGGAAAATAATTATATTGAAATAAAGAAGTAATTTTTCCTACTCAAGTCCAGAGGTTACCTGAAATCTATACTCCTGGACCTCTTGGGACTCTAATAACTCCAGGTCAAGAACTTCTATTTTAATAGCTCTGGTCAAGGATACATAGGATACTCTGAACCTGAAGAAGCTTTCAGGGAAAGGAGTAATATCCTCAGATCTCTGACACATAGGCTAAGTAGCTTTTCCTAAGGTCTTAACTCACAGTAGGCAAGGCTAGTTATTCCATAAATGATATAGAAACCGACCTCTAGACTTAATAGCCCTGCTAACAAGATTCAGTCTTTCAAAAGTATTTTCTAGTGGTTTAAATACAAAAGTCAATACATGGAGTCAGAAACTTCACTCAGGCTTGGAATTCTCTTGAAGAGTGTGCCAGGATGAAAAACACATCACAGAAATTGTGCCCAACTGTATCAATGAGGTATCTTTGATGAATATATTTTCCTTTCTATAGCTAAGTAAACTGCTAAATATTCTACAAATGTCTCATCTTGTTCCAATCTCAAATCTGAACCAGCCTAAGTCCTTATCCTATCACACTTTATCTGGAACACCCAAAATTCCATTCATGATTTTCCCCATGTGCTATCCCTTTAAAAAAGGATAAGTATTGGACCTGTGATTTAATTAATGGAAATCTCTCCCAGGTTGGGCATTTCCCTCTATCAATATAGGTATTTCCTTTCTTTCCTACTTATGGTCTTTTTTTTCCTGAGGCAATTCCAAGATTACATAGCTAATAACTGTCTGAGGCAGACTTGAACGCAGGTCCTCCTGATTCCAGGTCTGATGCGCCATTCACTGCACCATCTATCTGCCCACCAATTTATAATTTCAAAGAGTTACCTAGAGCATTGATAGGATGATTTTTTTGAATCACATAGCAAATATTTATCAGAGATAGGATTTGAATCCAGGCTTTCTTGGCTTCTATGCCAGCTGTCTATCCTCTATTTTATGCTGCTTCTTTTATACCTTAAATGTTTATGTTATTTCTAGAATGTTAGTGAAGCCGTTATGTTGGACTTCTCAAGCCTTCTCCTTTTTAAAATATTTGTCAAGGGCACCACTATCCTTCCAAATACCAAGTCCCTAACTGGGTATCAACCTTTACCAAACTCTCATGGCCTAAAACCATGCTTAATATGTTCACAAGCTCCTGTTGATTCTATCTTTTTAATTTCTCATGTATGTCTCTTTTCTCCTCTCAACTGCCAACATTCTTGTATAGTTTTTATCATCTCATGCCTGGACTATTGCAATGCCTTCTGGTGGGTATCCCTGCCTCAAATCTCTCCCCACTCCATTCTACCTTTCACTCAGCTATCAAAGTGGTCTTCACTAAAAGCTCAGATCTACCCTATCCAATCCACTTCAGTGGCTGCCCATCACCTCCAGGATCAAATATAAAATCCTCTGTTTGGCTTTTAGAATCCTTTATAATCTAGACCCTTCCCATCTTTCCAGTCTTCTGATATTTTACTTCCCTCCATATACTCTATGATGACAATGGTCTTCTGACAAGAAACTCCATCTCTTGACTCCTGGCATTTTCACGGGTTGTCCAATGTTCTCTCTCCTCACCTCTTCATTTTGTCTTCCTTTGCCCTTCAAGTCTCAAATAAAACCCCACCTTCTGCAAGAAACTTCCTAGTCCCCTCTAACCCTAGGGCCTTTCCTTTCACACACACACACACACACACACACACACACACACACACACACACACACATATATCTTGTTTTTACTTAGTTATTCATATGTAATATATCCCCAATTTGTCATTTATCCTCAATATGGGTCCTATTTTAAGAAGCTTCCCTCAAAGTTTCTTCAAATAGATTTACAAATAAATTAATCTATCAAAAAGATCTGCAGCAGACTAAATTCTGATTGAGGAATCAAAAAAAAATCACAATGAATCACTTAATCAATTCAGTGAGAATAGGGAGAAAGAAAGGAAGGTGAAGCTAGGGGATTGATCTAGCTAGGATTACACTGCTCAGGGATTGTGACTAAGAGGAAGACAAGGTCTTAGGCCTGGACCCTGGAGGAAGTGGGGAACAAATACCAATTGGAAGATTTATTTCCCACTACCTAGTTCTGGGTCACAGGTTCAGGGCAGAAAGAGGAAGGGAACTGCATTAAGAGTGATATTCTGAGGTAAGGAGCTGTTGGGGGTCCTAGCCTATGTAATGAGCAAGGAGAAAATTTAGAAGCAAGTAGAAACAGTGTAGCTCAGAGCCCAGGAGCAAAGAAGGGTTTCAGCTTTAGTTTCTAGCTTAATTTGAACCCCACAGAGGAATAATCAAAGCAGGAATCTCAGACTAAAAGGGAAGTTTATATTTCTATTCCTGAAATATCAGAGCTTTCCAAATGGCTAACAGGAATTGGGTCCAGCAGCTGTCTACTTATTTCTCAGATTGAAAGGCAGGTCAGCAACTTGCAGAGTTCAGAGCATCAGGACACTGACCAGACTTTTTCCTAGATCGATATATTTTGGAACCATTGAAAACTTACAGGTTGGACTGTTGTCAAAATGGCAGAATGAGAAGAAGCATTTTTGTCTTGACTCTTCACCCACATTCTCACTATATTTTCACTGTGTGATTTTGAGTCCAGGAGCAGAATGGCAACTCAATTCTAACTTCCCACCAGCAGATGAGCACATTGTAGAATATAAGGGGAAAAGACCAAGATGATAGGAGAGGCCCACAAGTCAGTCATTCTGAACTTGCAGAATCTCTCAACACACAAACAGTGATTGAGTCCAGTATCAGTCTACTAAAACTCAACTTTACACTAGCCAAGAGACCCAATTTGCAGAGTTCAGAATAGAAATGAATAGATTTGTCACATGATCATGCATTTTGGAAGCAATGAAAACTTGCAGACCCTCAGATTAAGTTGTCAAAGAAACAGGAGTATGAAAAGGACAGAAATTCAGGCCAGACATCATCCCTCCTTCCCTAAAATGAATGGAGCTCAAAGCTAATCTAAAGTCCAAAGTCAAGAAGTAGGTCAGAAAAATGAGCAGACAAAAAAAAAATAACCCAATCATAAAGAGCTATAATTATGAGAGGGAAGGTTAAGGTACAAATACATTGTTAAAATCTACAAGCAAAGTCTCAGAGTAAAATGCAGGTTGGACATAATTCTATAAGAGTTAAAGAAATGTTTAAAAAAGATTTTAAATTTCAAAAAGGAGGTTAAAGGCAAATAAGAGTTTTGGAAGAAAAATATGAAAAAGAGAACAAACAGCTTGGTTAAAAAAAAAAGCATAAAATCTTACTAAAGAAAATAACTCCTATAAAATTAGAACTACCCAAACAGAAGTTAATAACCTCATGAAATATTTAAAAATAGTGAAATAAAGTGAAAAATCTGAAGAAAATGTGAAATATCATAAAGGAAAAATAACTGACTTCAAAAATTGATGAAGGAGAGAGAATTTAAGAATCATTTGAGTACCTAAAACTCAACAACAATCACAACCAAAGAGAATTTGGAATCCTATTTCAAGAAATTATAAAAGAAAATTGCCCAGATATCTTAAAACTAGGGGACAAGCTGAAAATTTTTAAAACCTACTGAACACTTTCTGAATCTGAATCTGAAATGAAAATATTCCCAGGAATATAATAGCTAAAGTCCAGTTTTCCAAGCACAGAGCCTAAAAGAAAAATCCTAACATAAAGTCTATAGGTAAAAAAGTAAACTAAAAGAAGGTATGTCAAAGTCAAATAAAAAATACTACAAATAGCCATAAAGAAAGAACTCAAGCACTGTGAAGCCACAGTCAGGATAACACAAGATTTTACAGCCACAACAATAAAGGACAGGAGGACTTAGAATATGAAATTCCAAAAGACAAAGATCTAGGATTACAATCAAGAATAATCTACTCAGGAAAACTAAGCATAAAATAATAAAATAAGCATTTGGGGGAGATGGATATTTATTAAAATATAGGATTTTCAAATATTCCTGATACAGAAATGATCTCAGACAAAGAGAAAGCAAAAATAAGTTTAATTAAAAAGATAATTATGGAAAGTACATTTCTCTAAAGGCACCCTAGAAAATGAAATATCAATACTAAACACATGCTCCAAAATGTGTGACATCTAAATTTTTTTTAATTTTCAATTGTATTTTATTTTTCCAAATACAAGTAAAGATAGTTTCAATATTCATTTTTGGAAGACTGTGTTTCAAATTTTTCTCCCTGCCTTCTTTATCTCAAGATAACAAAAAAAATCTGATATAGGTTAAATATGTGCAATCCTTTTAAACATATTTTTATATTTGTTATGTTGTGCAAGAAAAATCAGACCAAAAAGAGGGGAAAACCAAAAGGTGAAAATATTATGCTTTCATCCACATTCTGTCTCTATAGTTCTCTCTCTGGATGCAGATGGCATTTTCCATTGCAAGTCTATTGGAATTACCTTTAATCATCTCATTGTTGAGAAGAGCCAAGTCCATCGCAGTTGATCATCATATAATCTTATTGTTACTGTGTATAATATTCTCTTGGTTCTGCTTGCTTCATTCAGCATCAGTTCATGTAAGCTTTTCCAGGCTTTTCTGCTGATCATTTCTTATAGAACAATAATATTCCATTACATTTATATACCACAACTTATTCAGTCATTCCTCAATTGATGAACATCCATTCACTCAATTTCTAATTCCTTGCCACTACAAAAAAGTACTGCTACAAACATTTTTTAATACATGTGGGTCCTTTTCCCTCTTATATGATATCTTTGGGATACAGATCCAGTAGTGACACTGCTAGATCAAAGGATATGTACACTTTTATAATCCTTGAGGCATAATTCCAAATTGCTCTCAAAATGGGTGGATCATTTCACAGCTCCACCAAAAATAGCGTCTAAATTCTTGAAGCAAAGCGTATAGGTTTCCCTATGCTAAGATATCACTAAAAGCCTATAATACCCTCTCAGTACACTCAATACCCCCAGGAAAGTAGCAATAGGACCAGTCCAGAAATTCCTTCCAGAAGGGCACAGAACCTAACAGAAAAAGGAATATGCTAAGGAGATAAGAAAGAGGAAGAATGAGGGGAATCATTTCACATAAATGGGGTATGTAAGAAAGAGGCAGTAGAAAGAGTTGGTGATACTTGAGCTTCATTCTCATCTGAACTGGTTTAGGGAAAGAAGAATAAAAATATAACAAAAACGATAAGATAGAAAGTAGGCTGAAAGAAGGTATATGAAACTTTACCCAAGTAACTAATTTCCTGAAAATTAGAATGAGCTAAATAGAAGGCAATGATTCCACAAAACAGGAAATAAATAAATAAAAAGCTAGGAAAAAAAGAAAATATAAAATATCTCATAGCAAAAATAATCGACCTAGAAAATGCATTGAGGTTATGCATTTTTTTGTTTTGTTTAAGAAAATCATCTTTCTCTATACAAAAGTGATTAAATAAAGGTTTCCTAATTTATTAGGGAAATTAGGGAAAAAATTAAAAATCGATTTACTACCTAGAATCCATGATAAAAAAGAATTAGACATTATCTTTCAAGAAATCTTTTAAAAATTGGCTGTATCTCTTAGAACTAAAAAGCATTATAACCAAAATTCAGAGCTTTCAGTTTAAGAGGAAAAAACATACCATAAGCTCTCAGAAAGAAGTCAAGAAAAAGCCACAGTCAGATTCACACAAACTTTAGTAACTATCATTATAAAAAAGTGGGGAGCTGGGAAAATATTATGCCAGAAGTCTTATGCCAAGAATAATTTCCCTAGCAAAACTCAGTCTAATGCTGCAAAGGGAAAATGGGTCTTTAATGAAACTTAGGAATACCAAGAATTCCTGATAAAAAGGACCAGACTAGATGAAAACATCGAAGTTTGAATACATGTGTTAAGAGAATGTAAAAAAAGTAACCACAAAGAAGTAATGACAAAAGATAAAAAAGAATAAACTACTTACATTCTAATATAGAAAAATGACATGTTTCCTCTGGACCCTATCATCATCAGAAGTCATATTAATTAATTAAACAGAAGACATGGGAGTAATTCTGTTATATCTTGATTATCTTAAAAGAATAATGGGAAGAAAGGAAAAGAGTAATATATTGGAGAGGGAGGAAGAAGGCTAGGGAAAATTATTTCCTATAATTAGTGTGCATAAGTAAAAGTCTATACAAAGAAGGAAGACATGGAGGAATATTTGCATCTAAATCAGTCAAAGAAGGAAAAATTTGCATATATAGAGCTGGGTACAGAAATATATCCATTCAACAGAGGAGGGAAGGGGAAGAAGTGAGAAATGAAAATTAGAGGGAGGGTAAATTATGGGATTAGTCCTAAAAACCATAACAATCTGAAAGGCTATCCATCAATTGAAGAATGACTAAACAAATTCTGGTACAAATGTATATGTAATACTATAGTGCTGTTAAAAAATGATAAAGGGTATGGTTCCAGAAAAACCTAAGAAAACTTATAAGAGAAATACTAAAGAAGGGAAAGGGACCTGTATGTGCCAAAATGTATGTAGCAGCCCTATTTGTAGTGGCTAGAAACTGGAAAATGAATGGATGCCCATCAATTGGAGAATGGCTGGGTAAATTGTGGTATGTGAATGTTATGGGATATTATTGTTCTGTAAGAAATGACCAGCAGGATGAATACAGAGAGGACTGGAGAGACTTACATGAACTGATGCTAAGTGAAATGAGCAGAACCAGGAGATCATTATACACTTCGACAACGATATTGTATGAGGACATATTTTGATGGAAGTGGATTTCTTTGACAAAGAGACCTAACTAAGTTTCAATTGATAAATGACGGACATAAGCAGCTACACCCAAAGAATGAACACTGGGAAACAAATGTGAACTATCTGCATTTTAGTTTTTCTTCCCGGATTATCTATACCTTCTGAATCCAATTCTCCCTATGCAACAAGAGAACTGTTCGGTTCTGCAAACATATATTGTATCTAGGATATACTGCAACATATCCAACATATAAAGGACTGCTTGCCATCTAGGGGAGGGGGTGGAGGGAGGGAGGGGGAAAAAAATCGGAAAAGAAACGAGTGCAAGGAATAATGTTGTCATTATAAAGTAATCATTAAATAAAAAAAAAGAAAACTTATAAGAATTGATACAGAGTGAAGTGAACAGAAATTGATGAGCAATTTATACAATAACAACAATATTTTAATGACAACTTTGGAAAAGTTATAATTTTGATAAAGTTGATAAAACATGCTATCTAGCAGCTGATTGAAAGAAAAAATTGAGAGTGAAAATGTAACATACATGAATATACTACACATATACATATATATGCACACATAAATATTCATGAATATTTATATATTCTCTTTTTATTAAATTATTTTATTTTTTCTGGTTACATATATATTAACTTTTAAAACATGCATTTCTTTATGAATTATGTTGGGAGAGAAAAATCAGAACAAAAAGGAAAACTCATGAGAGAGGGAAAAAAACAGAAAAAAGAACTGAACATAGCATGTATTGATTGCATTCAAAAAGAGAACAATGGACATTGAATGTAAGATAACATTTTTTATATAAACTTTATTGGGATTGCCTTGGATCACTAAACCACCAAGAAGAACCAAGTCTTTCATAGTTGATCATCATACAGTCTTGCTGTTACTGTGTAAAATGTATCCCTGGTTCTGCTTGTTTCACTTAGCATCATTTCATGTAAATCTTTTCAGGCCTTTCTAAAATCAGCTTGTTCGTCATTTTTTTATAGATACATAATAATCCATTACCTTCATATACCACAACTTATTCAGCCACTCCCCAAATGAGGAGCATCTACTAATTTTCTAATTCTTTGCTACCACAAAAAACAACTGCTATAAACATTTTTGCACATATGAGTTCTTTTCCTTCCTTTATGATTTCCTTGGAATACAGATCCAGTAGCGATACTGCTGAGTCAAAGGGAATGCAAGTTTTATAGCCCTTTGGTATAGTTCCAAATTGCTTTCCAGAATGTTTGGATCAATTTCATAACTCCACCAACAATGCATTAATGTTCCAGTTTTCCCACATCCCCTCCAACATTTGTCATTATCTTTTCCTGTCATCTTAGCCAGGAGATATGAGGTGATATCTCAGAGTTGTTTTAATTTGCAATTCTCTAATCAATAGCGATTTAAATCATTTTTTCAAGTGACTATATATGGCTTTAATTTCATTATCTAAAAATTGTTCATATCCTTTGATATATATTCTTTTAAATACGGAATGCTGAAATTTGTTTTGCTTGGTACATGTGATTTGTAACAGGTTTATTTTTCTTTTGTTTTCAACTGGAGCTTCATGGGAGGGATTTTTTACTAATAGAAAAAATAATTTTAGAAAGGAAAGAAGTCTTAACATAGGCACTAGAATTAAATAAAAAGAAATTCCAAAGGGAAATTCTTCTAGTAATAATCTATTTCCATTCCTTTAAAAATAAACCTCTCCTTTCATGGTTCCATATCTATTATTTCCTAAGCTATTCATAAGAGACTTTAACAGGGTAATTGGGTAATACCAATATATTTAATTTGATTCTCCCCTTTTAACTTCTTTTGAATATGGTAATCTTAGTGCTAACTAATTAGGAAACCTTTATTTAATCACTTTTGTATAGGGAAAGATGACTTTCTTAAACAAAACAAAAAAACTAATCACTGACCTATTATTTTGTTTAAGGCTAAAATTTTTTCTTTTAAAGTCACTGAAAATTTGTAGTAAACAGAATATTTTTGTTCATCTACTTAGATATTTGTTACTTCTTGTTTTTAAATTACTAGGTGATCCTTCAAAGATCACACTAGCAGATCCTGATTAATTAAGAAATCACAACACTGTTATAAGAAAAATGTGATTTACACATGAATAATAGGGAAAGAAAAATCATAAACTGCAAATAAATTGTCTAAATTGGTATAGAGGAATTGATTGTCTTTTTAAGTTTTCCATGAAGCATTAATAAGTATAATAGTTTGACTTCATTTACTGTACAAGAGGAAGTGACTGTTAATTAGTCCTTTCATAATCTTTTTATTACTTTATGACCATCATATAAAACTAAAGATGCTTTCCTTAAGCATGTGTTTTTCTGATTTAAGTATAGGATTGACCAATAAGCCCAATCCTGTGCAGAGTGTATAAGCATGCTTGGCTGATGCAATTTTCCAAGAAACTGGGAAACCTGCTTCTGAGAGAGTTGTGATGAAGTGTTATGGAAAATGCCTTAAAGAAAACTTGGAAATATGTAGACATTCTGCAAATGATTCCAATCTTCTCCCCACATGGGAAGGAAAAACCTTTTTTGACTGGATAGTAATGTGTTCCAAAAGTCTAACAAATTTTCCTGTGGTTTGACTTCTTTCATGCTGACTTTTTATCAAACAGCATCTGCTGCAAGATGATGTTTTAAGGGGAGACACCTTTGGCCTTCTCCCTACTAAAAACTGATGTTTGGCCTTATGAATATGGGCCTTAGTTCTTTTGCTTTAGCATTTGT
The DNA here is from genome assembly GCF_016432865.1 of Antechinus flavipes. NCBI lineage: Eukaryota > Metazoa > Chordata > Mammalia > Dasyuromorphia > Dasyuridae > Antechinus > Antechinus flavipes. Next base: position 540,786,789 of record NC_067399.1, read on the forward strand.
ACTTTCAGCTTAGATGAAGAAAGATTATGAATTTTGAAAGATCAAGAGAGGCAGCCATCCCATAAGTTAATGATTCCATGCACATTAATTGGCTGGCTGAGCATCACTAAAGAAGGGAGGCTTCAGTCTCAGTGACAGATGAATCAAGGATGCTTCACTACTGCATTTGGATATACACTTAATAATTCTAAGTCCATGTAGAAACTGCATCATCTACCCAAAGACTGAGGTGGTACAGAAGAAAGTATATCCCCAAGTCATGGGGGGAAAGGAGGGAGAATGTTTGTGCTTCTTTTCTTACTTTATCTTCAAAATAAGTATTCTTTTGTAAAAGTTGATTGATATTAACTAGTTTAATGGAATTGGAGATCTAATTGTAGATGGTTAACAGTATGGAAAAAAATGCCATTTGGAATGTGGGACTAGAGTCAATGGCACTGGAAAAAGGACTCTTCAGTATTTCAGAAGTATTCCTAGAACCTTAAGAAGAAAAATATTTCTGTAATAACAAGGCCAAAGAGATACTCATTATATAAGTTTAAATGCAAATTTTATTCTTGCAAATCAAACATTAAATTAAAAATATATTTTAACTTATAATCTGTTTCATAGTATCTTTTCATTGAATGAATGACAGTGTTGTTTGACTAGATATATGCTATTTCAAAAGATAGTCTTCTAATTTGATTTAGCATATCAATATCATATCAGTAATTGCTTGGACCTTTCCCAGGAAAAAATTCATTCATTCAATAAACATTGATTATGCACCTACTATTCACCAGGCAGTGTGCTAAGTGCTAGAGATACAAAAAGAGTCTAAGACAGTCCCTGCCCTCAAGGAGCTTACAATCTAATGGGGGAAACAACATAGAAACAAATATATACAACATAGAAACAAAGCAAACTATGAACATGACAAATAGGAAGTTATTAAACAGGGAAAGCCCTGGAATTTAGAGGGTTAAAGGAAGACTTCCTATAGAAGGTGGGATCTTAATTGACACTTAAGGGAGGCAAGGAGGTCAATAGTGAGAGCAAAGGAGAGTGAACATTCTAGAACTGGGATACAACCAGAGAAAATACCTAGACCCAAGAAATGGGAGTGTTGTCTTCATGGAACAGCCAAGAGGTCAATGTCACTGGATCAAAGAGTACATGTAGGGGAGTAAGATGTAAGAAAACTGGAAAAGTAGGGAGAAAAGTAGAAAAAGAGAAGAAATTACTTTATGAAGGGCTTTGAATGCCAAACAGTAAATCCTGGAAACTATAGCACTACAAGTGAAACACACCTTGAGCAAAAAGATGGACAATGGATAATGATGCTTCTAGACTGTGGATAGTTGATAGTTCAGCTACCAAAGTGACCACAGAAATTATGAATGTTGCTCAGAAGTGGTAGGCAAGGCTGGCATCGACTACAAGAAGGTACAACAAGAAAAGGTATTCTTGTTATGAACACTTTCAGTGGAAACAGCTTCAGTTTTGCTAAACTCATGGGTGAAATGAAAGGTTCCTGCCTACCAACTTAGGGTAAATTCTTTGTTGTTTGACACTTGCTATAATCTTTTGGCTATGGCCCTTACTCTCTCAACTTCTCCATGCTCTAGAAGTTATTGTTGTTTCCCTTAGGTTCTGATGGTCAAGCTTTTAGCCTTATCTTTCTGAGAACCAGAACTCTAGGATATTTTTTTTGTATTGTCTTCATTAACTCCCTCTATTCCTCTTCCCTTTCTCTTTACAATCCTTCTTTATATGTGGTCTTCTCCCATTAAAATGTAAACTCTTTAAGGACAGAAGCTGTCTTATTGACTTGTATTTGTATTACCAACATTTAGCACAATGCTTGGTGCTAAGTAAATCTTACTAAATGCTTTGTCTATCCATCTCTGGGTTCCAATTTCCTTACTATGAAAATATTTATACCAGGGCTTTCTGTGACAGCAAAGAGCTAAAAAAGAAAGTAGGAGGGATGGCTACAAATTATAGTGGATGAATGAGTAACAACAAATTCTGCTGGGTTCAATCAAGGCGAGGTTCCACTTTCTCTACCATAAAGAGGCTCCTAGCTCTGGATTTGGTAAACTGGGTTTTAGCACTGGCAAAGTTTATTCTCTTAAAAGAAGAATCAGGTTTGTTTTTTTTTCTTGAGCTAACTGGATCTTTACAACACTACCTTGAAATTTAAAGTTTAGATTTAGCCCAATATTCAGTCTCTTCAAAAGAGAATAGAATAGTACTCAATGGACTGTGTGAATCAAGTATAGGACAGCTATTTATTTCTCCAACACAAGAAAAAAGTTTAAAACATAAAAGACTCATAAGTATCCCTTGATAAATATATAAAGTATTATATAATAACTCCCTATTATATTCTCTTGGAAATTGATATTTAAAACATAGAACACATAATAGAATTGCTGAATAGACATTTCACATTTATCTTGGCTCTGCAACTTCCTTCAAGGTCAATGTCTTCTTGTAAGCTAGGCCAGGGTATAGCTCATCTTCTAGTCAATGGTTTTCTTCTTTAAGTAAAATTGTAGTAAAATCAGGGAGAAACTACCACAATACAACTGACAAAGTTGTCTTCAAGATTATAAACCTCGCTTTCAGAATTACTATTCAATCACCAAATTTCAAAGAAAGAAACAAAATCATAAAAGGCATCCAAGACTTGAAGCCCATGCTCTCAGGTAGCTTGTTTGTCCATTGCCATATGTGAATAGCTAATAATGCTTTTGAGAGGAAAAAAAATCCCTTCCTCCTCCCCCTCAAAAGGAAAGAGAGAAAGAAAGAGATCCACATTATATGTTCTGGAAAGATGAAGAAAAGAATAAGAGTAGAAATTTTCTCTCTCTTTAAATAATCTACTGAATAGGAAGGTTATTGGCTCAATGGCCAATATTCATTGACATAGGTAGCCCTTGCCAGAATCATATAATCCAAGGAATAAATGAGAGAGGATTGTTTTGCCATTCCAAAGCAAAAAGACCATTAATGTTGAGCTAGCACATATGGCCCACTGGAAGTAGTCCAGGGAAGTTCAGTTCATTTTCACATAAATTCCATGAGATGGCTTCTTCAACAAATGTAACAGAATATAGTGATAACTTAAGAACAATGAATATAGAGAATTTGGAGACATATGGAGAGACATATGAATTGGTACATAGTGAAGAAAGCAAAACCAGGAAATTAATGACCTATAGTCATGTGATTGGAAAGAACAATAGCAACAACAAAATCTTAAATACTCTATAATTAAAATGGCTAATCTTGACATTGAAGAAGAGATGAGGAAATATATCTCCCTTCTTTCTTTGTCTAGGGGAATTAGGATATGAAATATTGAATCTGATTCAGTCATTTTGTTGATTAATTTTGCTGACCTGTTTTTTAATTTTTTTTAATTTTAAGGGGCTTGCTGGGTAGGAGAGAAAATAAGGATGCAATAGTAAATGGTACAAATAAAAAACTACTAATATAGTTTTTTTTAAATAAAAGAAAGGGTTAGAGAAGATCAGATCCTCTGACTGAGGACCACAAAGTTTTACAAGAAGTTAGTAAATGTATATGTGCACCAACATTGTTTTATGTATATATACACACACATAAATATATCTCACACACAACCAAATCTATATATAACTCCCAATAAACAATAGGGAATTAATAGGAGGAAGAAACTCCCTGAAACACTACAAATCTATGATTTGTAATTTCATCTTAGAATGTTACTTAAAGGCAATGAAAGATTAAATGATTTGTTCAGTGTCACACAAGTAGTAGGAAGAATTTAAACTCAGGTTTCTTCAATTCTAAGACCAGTTCTTTGTACACTCTTCCAGATTGCTTCTTGATCACTATTTAGCACCAACAAAATATGCAAAATGTCTCAGTACAGTAAATAAGCAAACATCTTCCAGACAAAATAAGATAAAAAGATAATGTAATATTATTTTTCAAATGGATGCTGTGAAGAATAAAATTTAATTTAAAAGCATTACTTAATTCATAGCACTTTTTTGCTATCAGCTATTTTCTCAATAGCTATTATCACATGGGGGATGCAGTTTGTAAAATTTTTGTGAACTTGAAGAGGTGATCTTTAAAATCTTATCCAGTCCTAACATCCAGTTTTATGTGTCAGAGAATCCATAAAACCAAATTATGAAAGTGTCATCCATATAAAACATACTGTGTAGTCAGGTGATAGCACAGATATGTGATTCAGAATAAATATGTGATTCAGAATAAAAAAATTCAGACATCAGTACTGAATTATAATATTTGGCTATATTTCTGCTGACATTTCCACTGAGATGGTCTGCTAAAGTTTATTTGGGAGATAAAGCAGATTTCTACTGTGGGAAGACTTGCAAACAGGTTTGTCATAATAAAGTTTATTGGCAAGTCTTTCAAATGTATTTTGATAAATCATCAGTCCATTTCCTTTTTCCAACAATGGTCCATTTAGTCTGTCAAGCTTTATTCATAGAATTCAAGTTCTACTTTTATTGAGCTTCTTCTTTGGCAACTAGAATGTTTTTGACTAGAATTTGAACTCTTGGTCTCTCCTTCACATGTTTAGCAGCCATCAGCTAACTTCCATATTGTCTGGAGTACATGAAGCAAAAAGAACCTATTACTTGCTTCTTCCATTAATTCCTCATTCATTTTATTACAGAGTTCTTTTTACATATTTACTTCAGTCTAAATATCAAGGATTAAATGACTTTCTTTTTTCCTTGCCCATCAGCCACATTATTGTTGAATTGTGTCTGATTTTTTGTGACCTCATGGATCATAGCACTCTAATACTGTCTAACATATATCCAATATTCTCTTGGCAAAGATTCTGGAGTATTTTTGCCATTTCCTTCTCCAGTGAAGTAAGACAAACAGATTAAATGGTTTATCTGCAATCACACAGAAACTAAAGGTCTAAGGCCTGATCTGACAACAGGCCCGATATTCTATCCACTGAGTTCTTATCATCTACACAGTATTGCAGAAATGGTTTACTGAGTTCAATTCCCCAATTATTGTCAAGTATTAAAAATCTTTTTTTTTTTGCTTTCTGAATCTAAATCTGAAATCATTCATTTCATTTAAAGAAAGAGGGAATGCAGATCCTTATTTCAATTTGAAATGCTTTCTTCTTTACAACTTTCATTTCCTTATTTAGTACATAGTTTTTGGTTCTATAAAAGTAACATTTGAACTACATGAAGTTAGTAAGGAGATACTTTTATGAATAATTCCATTAAAAATATTTGAATAAAGTAGGAGAGCTTTCAAGTTTTTTAATATAGAATGGAGAGGAAAAATATCCATTACTAGGAGACAGGAAAATGATCCTGACACTGGAGATTCCAGGATAGCTTCCATGGTTATTTAGTAAATAAAATATCTCCATATTTTTTATTGCTTTGTGGTTGGCTTGTTTTTATCTTTACTGTTAGAAACCTCTATTAATGATCAAATTCTGGAACTGTTTGCATTTTCCTCCTGAGATTAATGGATGTATGATAAGAACGTTCCACTTCCATGTTTCTGCAAGCCTGTTAAGGTGTTCCTATGTTGGTGGGGTGCAGCTTCCCCATATATATGGTTAATATGTGGATTCTTTCCTTGGGATGTTTTAAGAGCACTAAATTCTACACAGAAACCAAATGATCCCTGAGTTTCTCAGCAATGCTTACATTACTATCAAGGTCTGAACAAGATGCTAGAGCTCAGGAGAAGAGCCATAACTAGTAAAGGGTAACTAGAGCTGCTACCTGTAAGGTTTTGTCACTCTAGATATAGGTCTCAGACCTACCTTTTCTCTCTCTCTTTTTAATAGCTTTTTATTTTCAAAATATATTCAGAGACAATTATATATATAAAATATATTCAGAGACAATTTTCTGTTTTCTTTTTTTAAATTTTTTTTATTATTATATCTTTTTATTTGCCAAACATATTCATGGGTAATTTTTTTTAACATTGACCCTTGCAAAATCTTCTGTTTCAAATTTTCCCCTCCTTTCCCCCCACCTCTTCCCCTAGATGGCAGGTTGTCCAATACATGTTAAATATGTTAAATTATATGTTAAATCCAATATATGTACACATATCTATACAGTTATCTTGGTGCATAAGAAAATTGGATCTAGAAAGAAAAAAAAATCCTGAAAAGGAAAACAAAAATGCAAGCAAACAATAACAGAAAGAGTGAAAATGCTATGTTGTGGTCCACACTCGGTTCCCATAGTCCTCTCTCTGGGTGCAGATGACTCTCTCCTTACTGGACAATTGGAATTTATTTGGTTCATCTCATTGTTGAAGAGAGCCACATCCATCAGGATTGATCATCGTATAGTCTTGTTGTTGCCGTGTATAATGGTTCTGCTCATTTCACTCAGCATCAGTTCATGTAAGTCTCTCCAGGCCTTTCTGACATCATCCTGCTGGTCATTTCTTACAGAATAATAATATTCCATAACATTCATATACCACAATTTATTCAGTCATTCTCCAACTGAGGGACATATACTCAGTTTCCAGTTTCTAGCCACTACAAAGAGGGCTACCACAAACATTTTTGCACATGTGGGTCCCTTTCCCTCCTTTAAGATCTCTTTGGGATATAAACCCAATAGAAACACTGCTGGGTCAAAAGGTATACAGAATTTAATAACTTTTTGAGCATAGTTCCAAATTATTCTCCAGAATAGCTGGAGTTCACAACTCCACCAACAATGTATCAATATCCCAGTTTTCCCACATCCCCTCCAACATTCATCATTATCTTTCCCTATCATTCTAGCCAATCTGACAGGTGTGTAGTAGTATCTCAGGTTTGTCTTAATTTGCATTTCTCTGATCAATAGTGATTTGGAGCACCTTTTCATATGACTAGAGATAGTTTCAATTTCTTCATCTGAAAATTGTTTGTTCATATACTTTGACCATTTGAGTCAATTCTCTATATATTTTGGAAATGGGGCCTTTGTCAGAACCTTTGAATGTAAAAATGTTTCCCAGTTTATTGCTTCCCTTCTAATCTTGTCTGCATTAGTTTTGTTTATACAAAACTTCGAAATTTAATATAATCAAATTATCTATTTTGTGATCAATAATGATCTCTAGTTCTTCTTTGGTCACACATTCCTTCCTCCTCCATAGGTCTGAGAGGTAAACTTCCTATGTTTTTCTAATTTATTTATAATCTCATTCTTTATGCCTAGATCATTAACTCATTTTGATCTTATCTTGGTATACGTGTTAAGTGTGGGTCAATATCTAGTTTCTGCCATACTCTTGTTTCCAATTTTCCCAGAATTTTTGTCAAATAATGAATTCTTATCCAAAAAGCTGGAGTCTTTGTGTTTGTCAAACACTAGATTATTAAAGTTATTGCCTTTTTGGGGATTTTTATGAGGATTTTTTATTAGGGAGTTGATTAATAGTTTGTATTTCTTCTTCTGAAACAGGACTATTTAAACAATTTACTTCCTCTGTTAATCTGGGCAATCTATATTTTTGTAGGTTTTCCTCCATTTCACTTATGTTATCAAATTCATTGGCATAAAGTTGGGCAAAGTAACTCCTAATTATTGCTCTAATTTCCTCTTTATTGGTGAAAAGTTCTCCCTTTTCATTTTTAAGACTAACAATTTGATTTTCTTCTTCCCTTTTTCTAATAAAATTTACTAAAGGTTTATCTATTTTGTTGGTTTTTTCATAAAACCAACTCTTAGTTTTATTTATTAATTCAGTGGGTTTTTTACTTTCAATTTTATTAATCTCTCCTTTTATTTTTAGAATTTCAAGTTTGGTATTAGATTGGTTTTTTTTAATTTGCTCTTTTTCTAGCTTTTTTAGTTGCAAGCCCAATTCATTGATCTTCTCTTTCTCTATTTTATGTAAGTAAGCATCTAGAAACATAATATTTTCCCTTATTACCACTTTGGCTGCATTCCACAAATTTTGGTATGTTGTCTCATTGTCATTCTCTTAGATGAAATTATTGTGTATATGATTTGCTGTTTCACCCATTTATTCTTTAGGATGAGAGTGTTTAGTTTCCAATGACTTTTGGATCTATTTTCCTCTGTCTTTTTATTGAATGTAATTTTTATTGCATTGTGATCTGAAAAAAATGCATTTACTATTTCTGCCTTTCTGCATTTGATTTGAGGTCTTTATGTCCTTATATATGGTCAATTTTTGTATAGGTTCTATGAATTGCCAAAAGAAAGTATACTCCTTTCTGTCTCCATTCAATTTTCTCCAAAGATTTATCATACCTAACTTTTCTAATATTCTATTTACATCTTTAACTTCTTTCTTATTTATTTTGTGGTTTGATATATTTAATTCTGAGAGAGCAAGGTTGAGATCTCCCATTATTATAGTTTTGCTGTCTATTTCTTCTTGTAGTTCTCTTAATTTCTCCTTTAGGAATTTCCATGCTATACCACTTGGTACATATATAATTAATAATGATATTGCTTCATTATCTATGATACCCTTTAGCAAGATATAGTTTCTTTCCTTATCTCTTTTAAGTAGATCAATTTTTGCTTTTGCTTGAAATGAGATCAGAATGGATACCACCCCTTTTTTTTTTACTCCACCTGAAGCATAATAGATTCTGCTCCAGTCTTTTAATTTTACTCTATATTATTACTCTGCTTTAAATGTGTTTCTTCTAAACAACATATTGTAGGATTCTGGCTTTTAATCCAGTCTACTATCCACTTCCACTTTATTGGAGAGTTCACTCCATTCACATTTACAATAAAACGAATTCTATATTTCCTGGAATCTTATTATCCCCAGATTATATTTTTCTCTTTCCTTTTCCCCTTTCCCTCCTCTCCAGTATTTAACTTATAAGCACTACTTGCTTCCAGCAGCCCTCCCCCTTTAGAATCCTTCCTCCTTTAGAGTCCCTCCCCCTTTATTATACCTTTTCCCTACTATTTCTATTTTCCCTTCTATTTAATCTACTCCTTCCCTTTTCACCTTTTCCCTCCCACTTTTCAATAAGGTGAGAGAAGTTTCTCTGTAAACCAAATATGCCTAATACTTTCTCTTTGAGCCAAATATGATAAGAGTAAGATTCACATAATGTTCATCCCCCTCCTTTCTTTCCCTCAAATGTAATAGGCTTCCTTTGCCTCTTCATGAGATGTAATTTCTCCAATTTTATCTCCATTTTTCCCTTTTTCTGGTACAATTCCCTTTCCACCTCTAGTTCCCTTTTTATATCATAACAGCAAAATCAAATTATACATGCACTCTTTACATACAGAAATACAGTTCTCAAGAGTTGTTTTTACCTTTTCATGCTTCTCTTGAGTCCTATATTTGGAAGTCAATTTTTTTGTTTAGCTCTGGTATTTTCATCAGAAATAAATAGAATTTACCTGTTTCACTGAATACCCATCTTCTTCCCTGGAAGAAAATGCTCAGTTTAGCAGGGTAGTTTATTCTTGGCTGCATTTCAAGTTCTTTTGCTTTTCAGAATATTAGATTTCAGGCCCTTAGATCCTTTAAGGTAGATGCTGCTAAATTCTGTGTGATCCTTATTGTGGCAATTTGAATTGTTGTTTTTTTTTTTTTTTTGGCTGCTTGTAATAGTTTTTCCTTAGTGTGATAGTTCTGAAATTTAGCTGTGATGTTCCTTGGAATTTTAATTTTGGGGTCTTTTTTAGGAGGCGTTCAGCGAATTCTTTCAATGGCTATTTTACCTTCTGATTGTGTTACACCAGGGCAGTTCTCTTTGATGATTTCCTGAAGATAGTGTCTAGGCTCTTTTTTTTTTCATCATCATCATTTTTTTTTCAGGAAGTCCAATAATCCTTAGATTGTCTGTCCTAGATCTATTTTCTAGGTTAGTTGTTTTCCCAAGTAAGTATTTTACATTTTTTTTGGTTTTGCTTGACTGATTCTTGATGTCTCATTGAGTCATTCATTTCCATTTGTTCAATTCTGATTTTTAGTGAATTATTTTCCTCATTTTTTTTAAAACTTCTTTTTGTTTTTGGCCAATTGAGTTTTTAAATGAATTACTTTTTTCTATGGAATTTTTCCCATTTCACAAATTCTGTTTTTTAAGGAATTATTTTCTTTTTCTATTTGACAAATTCTGTTTTCCTGGGAGTTCTTTACCTTTTCCATTTCACAAATTCTATTTGTCAGGGAGTTGTTTTCTTTTTCCACTTTATCAAATCAATGTTTTAATGAGCTATATGCTTTTTCCAAACCCTCTTGCAAAGTTTTCCTTTCCTTTCCCCATTTTTCTTCTAGCTCTCCTTTGAGATCCCTTTTAATTTCTTCTAGGAGAGCCTTGTGTGGTGGGGATCAGATTATATTACCCTTTGGGGCTTCCTCTGGAGAAACTCTGCTTTTAGTCTCCTCAGGGTTTGAACTCTGTTTTTTCTCTTTCACTATAGAAACTATTTACAATTAGAGACCTCTTTGCCTTTTTACTCATTTTTTTTAAGTTGAGATCTGCTTTTAGGACAAGGGAGGTTTTCCAAGCCTCCTCTACAGGCAGCATGAAGTGGCAGCAGCTATGCACTGGGATCGTGCTGACTCATCCCAGTGATGGGTGCATGTGGCCAGGTCCCATGAGACTCTGGCACTTTGTGGTCCACTCTTTACCTTTTGTTTTTGTGTTGGATGTTTTATAACTTCTCTGCTGATCTACTAGCTTGCAACCAGAGCAAAGTAGCCAGCATTATAGTAAAATCCTCCGTGTAGATTCTCTGCTGCATTGAGTCTCCACCACCCCATGGAGGCCTCACTACCCCAGGTCTGCATAGCATGTGTGGTCTGGCCTCTTGTGCCTGGCCACCTCCCTGAGCCCAACCAAAACAGACCTTTTCTGGCGACCATCAAAATTATATTCTGCTGGTAATTTGCTTCATTCCCAATATTCATAAATTCTGCCAGTTTACAATTAATTCTGAGGCTGAATTCTGTAATTAGTTGAGGGTACTGAGAGGAGATCAGAAAGAAGTGTGTGTCCTCTCCACCATCTTGGTTCCACCCCTTGCAAAGATAGTTTTTGACATTTATCCTTGCAAAACTTTGTGTTCCATATTTTTCTCCCTCCCTTTCCCCAACCGCTTGCCTTAGAAAGCAAGAAATTCAATAGAGGTTAAACATATGCAATTTTTCTAAACATATTCCCACATTTACCATGTTGCACAAGAAAAATCATAAAAAAAAGGGAAAAATGAGAAAAAAAAAGCAATTAAACAACAACTGACAAGGTGAAAATACTATGTTATAATTCACACTCAGTTCCCATGGTTCTCTTTCTGAATGCAGATGGTTCTCTCCTTCACAAGTCTGTTGGAATTGTCCTGAATCCCCTAATTGTTGAAAAGAGCCAAGTCTGTCACAGTTGATCATCACATAATCTTGTTGTTGTGTACAGTTTTCTCTTGGTTCTACTCACTTCACTTAGCATCAATTCATGTAAATCTCTCCAGGCCTTTCTGAAATCAACCTGCTCAATATTTCTTATAAAACAATAATATTCTAATATGTTCATATGCCATAACTTATTTTTAAATTACAGCTTCTTATTTACAAAACATATGCATAGGTAATTTTTCAACATTTACCTTGGAAAATCTTGTGTTCCAGATTTTCCTCTTCTTCTCCCCACCTCCTTCCCTAGATGGCGGATAATCTAACACACATTAAATATGTTAAAATATATGTAATATATATTTTAATATATATAATTAAATTATATATATATATATGTATATATATATATATATAATTAAATAATATAATTGTAACAATATGTATATGTATATACATATTGTTACAATTATATTATTTAGCCATGACTCAATTCATAGGCATCCACTAAATTTCCAGTTTCTTGCCACTATGAAAGGGGTAGTACAAACATTTTTGCATTTGTGAGTCCTTTTCCCTTTTTTATGGTATCTTTGGGATACAGACCCAGTAGAGACAAGGCTGAATCAAAGGGTATGCACAATTTGGTAGCCCTTTGGATATAGTTGCAAATTGCTTTCCAGAATATTTAGATCAGTTCACAATTCTACCAACAATGTATTAGTGTCCCAGTTTTTTCACATCCCCTCCAACATTTATCATTATCTTTTCCTGTCATCTTAGCCTCTGAGAGGTATGTTAGGGTACCTCAGAGTTGTCTTAATTTGCATTTCTCTAATCAATAGTGATTTAGAAGCATTTTTTCATATGACTAGAAATGACCTTAATTTATTCATCTGAAAATTGCCTATGCATATCCTTTGACCATTTATCAATTAGAGAATGGCCTGTATTCTTTTCTATTATTATTAAAGCTTTTTATTTTCAAAACATATGCATGGATAATTTCAACATTGTCCTTTGCAAAACCTTGTGTTCCAAATTTCCTCCCACCCCTTTCCCTAGATGGAAAGTAATCCAAGATGTATTAAACATGGTAAAAATATATGTTAAATACAATATATGTAAACATATCTATACAATTATAGTGCTGCACAAGAAAAATCAGATCAAAAATGGAAAAAATGAAAAAGAAAACAAAATGCAAGCAAATAACAACAAAAAGAGTGAAAATACTATGTTGTGATTCACACTCAGTTCCCACAGTCCTCTCTCTTAAGTGTAGATGGCTCTCTTCACCACAAGATCATTGGAATTGGCTTCAATCATCTCATTTTTGAAAAAAGCCACATCTATCAGAATTCATCTTCATATAATCTTGTGGTTGTCATGTACAATGATCTCTTGGTTCTGCTCATTTCACTTAGCATCAGGTCATGTAAGTCTCTCCAGTCCTCTATGAAATCATCTTGCTAATCATTTGTTATAGAATGATAATATCCTATAACACTCATATGTCATAACTTATTGAGCCATTCTCCAATTGATGGGCATCCACTCAGTTTCTACACTACAAAAAGGTTGCTACAATCATTTTTGCACATGTGAGTCCCTTTCCTTCCTTTATGGTCTTTTTGGGATATAGGCCCAGTAGAAACACTGCTAGATCAAAGGATCTGCACATTTTGATATGGCTTATATTCTTATAAATTTGAATGAGTTCTCTACATATTTTAGAAATGAGGATTTTATCAGAATTCTTGGATGTAAATATTTTTTCCCCAATTTTCTGCTCCCCTTCTAATCTGGACTGTAATAGTTTTGTTCATACAAAAACTTTTTTTTAATTTAATGTAATAAAATTATCCTTTTTGCATTTCATAACACTCTCTAGTGCTTCTTTGGTCATAAATTCCTTCTTTTTCCACAAATCTGAGACATAGACTATCTCTTGTTCTCTTAATTTGCTGAAAGTATCACCCTTTATATCTAAATCATGAACCTATTTCAACTTTATATTGCTATAGGCTTTAGGTATTGATCAATGCCTAGTTTCTGCCATACTATTTTCTAATTTTCCCAACAATTTTTGTCAGATAATGAGTTCTTATTCCAGAAACTAGAGTCTTTGGGTTTATCACAGACTAGATTACTATATATACTAACACTACTATATATACAATTATTATATCATTGACTACTGTATCTTGTGAACCTTAACTATTCCACTGATCCACTACTCTATTTCTTAGCCAGTGGTTTTGGTGACCACTGCTTTATAATATAGTTTTAGGCCAGACTTGACCTTTTCCACCTTACCTTTTCTGCCAATTCTATAATGGCAAGGACAAAACTGTGACCTTCATTGGTATGACTATATGGATGGTTGGATGTTCTCTGAACTTTTACCATGTCTTTGCCATCCCCTCCTCACCACTGCTTTTACTAGAGGTAAAAATAATTTCTAATTACAATTTCATTTGATTCATAACTGCCAATTTTTTTTCCATTTCTTTTTGCTAAACCCTATACTGCTCCAATTTCACCACTAATGCTCTGAGAGATGTTCCTAACATTTAAAAAAATTTCCCATGGTCTTAAAAACTCACAACACAGACTTCTACAGTATGAAATTCTAAATCTAACAGGGAGGGAGTTCACTCCTTTATAATTATATCTTTTAGGTTATAACCACCATTTATTATTTTGAAGCTGACCAAAATGGTAGAAGAGAGAAAAGGAACCAAATATATAATCTCTCTGTTCCTCTTGGTTTTCCCCAAGACTGGCTCAAAAATAGCTCCCAACAACATAAAGGAGAGAGCCGAAAGGGTCAGCCACCACAAAATGTATATTTTGAATGACTAAATACTACATACCAAAAACACATCAAATAACCCATGATTTTATGATCATGTTTAGTTCCTCCACTGACACAAATCACAACTCGTTCACTTTTTTGGTAGGCAAAATTGGGTGGCTAAAAAGATTTCACCTGATGATCATCATTTTTGGTGATGAATCTCTCCAAACTTGGTCTTTGGATGAAAAATATAAAATCAGTGTTTGTATTCATAGTTGAAAACTTTTTATTAGTACTTATCAGAGTTTGTGTTCCATTGTTTTTAATCTTTAAGAATTCAAGATTACTTCTCCACTATAGTAAGATATCATAGGAGGACTTATCTCCCCCACCCCCATCCCCCCCAAAATTGCTTTTTTCCTATTATTTCCATCATTGAAAGCCTGCTTTTTTTTCTATCTTATTTCCATCATTGATACCAATTTTCACTTAGTTATCCTATATCTGAAATTTGGGTGCTCTCTTTTTGCCTCTTTTCACCACTCATATCTATTAAATTAGCAATCATATTCTACTTCCACAATGTTTCTCAAATTTATGCTTTTTCAGTTACCTTTGACATCCTTTTAATCAGGCCTCCATTACCACCTTCTGGATGATTATATTAATTTCTTTTCCTTTTCTACTATTCTTCATTTTCTATTAGATTTATTTTCCTAATATTATCCTAGTTCCCCTACCTATTTGACCATCCTTCTCTGTATCTTTCACTAAATTGTCATCTTCCTATATCTCTTCTCCCAATTCCCTGTCTTTGGCCTTTGTCTTTTCTTTCTCATACTCTTTCCCCTGGTAATCTCATCCACTTACATGGCTTCAGTGATTACCAGTCTACAAAGAGCGTATCTACCTCAATATTATATACCTTAATCTTTCATCATAAATGGACTTTTCCCACCCAGGTATCTCATCAATATGTTAAAGTATATATCCAAAACTGTACTTTCCCCTCCAAATCTACCCCTCTTGACTTCCTTTTCTAAAAAATTTTCAAATTTTGAAATTTGAATTTCAAATCATATAGACTCAAGACTTCAGATCACTTTTGATTCTAATTATCCATCACTTTCCATATCCAATTAGTTTACAAAATCCTTTCAAATCTATTCACAAAATATTTTACTCCAGCATACCTTCTTTTTAAAATTTTTATCACTATTCCCCATTTAGGCCTATTTATCTCTTACCTATGTCATTGAATAACTTAACTATGTTTTCTGCTTCCATTCTTTCCTCTTTCCAATATGTCTTTACACTGCTGTCAAAGTAATCTTCCTGTTATAAAAGTTTGGGTCTGATTTGATCTTTCCCTTGTTCAAAAAATTCATTGGTTCCCCAAAACAAAACATTAACAAACTGTTTTAGCTCATTACCACAGTCAGAGACCAGGGAAGTTGGACTATTAAGGCAGGAAGATCATATTCCTGACAATAACCCTTGCAATGGCAACAAACAACTCTCCTCCTTTCTGAGACTGTCTCTAGGGAGTTTTTAAACTACAAAAATTCCAACAACAGGTCAATAATTAGTTAAATTGTGGTACATTAATTTTTTTTAATAGCCTTTTATTTACAAGTTATATGTACGGGCAATTTTACAGCATTGACAATTGCCAAACCTTTTGTTCCAATTTTTTCCCTCATTCCTCCCACCCCCTCCCCTAGATGGCAAGATGACCAGTAGATGTTAAATATATTAAAGTATATATTAGATACACAATAAATATACATGATCAAATTGTTATTTTGCGGTACAAAAAGAATCATACTCTGAAACACTGTACAATTAGCCTGTGAAGGAAATCCAAAATGTGGGCAGGCAAAAATATAGGGATTGGGAATTCAATGTAATGGTTCTTAGTCATCTCCCAGAGTTCTTTCGCTGGGTGTAGCTGGTTCAGTTCATTATTGGTCCATTGGAACTGGTTTGGTTCAACTCATTGCTGAGGATGGCCAGGTCCATCAGAATTGGTCATCATATAATATTGTTGTTGAAGTATATAATGATCTCCTGGCCCTGTGGTACATTAATGTAAAGGAATACTATAAAATTATTAAGATGAAGAAGTATGTAGAATACAGAAAAATTTGGAAAGATTATAATAATGAAAAGCCAAAAAAAGTGAAACCATAAAAATGCAGTATATAATCTTAGGAATAAATGTGAATGGACAAAGAATTTTGATAGGGATTTAGAAGGAGGAACTGAAAGTTTTATGATTTTTAGTGCACTGAAATTAACTTAAACATGGTTACTACTCAGTTATAGTTGTCTAATATTTAATGTTGTTTCTAATAAACTAATTTTTAAAGTCCAAAACCTCTGAACTGGTATTCCCTAAATTAGTTATTATACTATGGCTATGTTATTCCTTATTGAAAGGACAGAGTACAACAGAACTAACTGACACCTTGTTATAGTACAGTAGTACAACTCTGAGGATTCTTATTACCCAATGAATTTTCCTACATGTCTGTATTTGTTTTCCAAATGCTGGTTTTTATACTTCTCCCCATTAAATTTTATTTTATTAAACTATGCCCATTGCTTTAACACATTAAAATCTTGTTAGATGAATTTTCTCATTTAATATGTTAGCTATTCCTCCCATCTTCAAGTTCAATAAATATCCCATTTTGTCCTCACCAATGCCCCTGATTAAAAATAACTATATAATAAATATACATATATTTTATATTATGTTATATGTTATATATATATATGCATATATATATATAATAAAATTAAATAAAAATATTGAATACAGATCCAAATATACATCCCTGGGAACCTCTGATAGAGACCTTTCTGTGTTGTCATCTATCCATTAATAACATCTCTTTGGATCTAGTCAATTCTAAATCTACCTAATTGTACTATTACTTGGTCTACTTCATTCTGTCTCGTCCACAATCCACTGATTTGTTTCACTGGTCTGCATACTTATTTTACAAGAGAGAGCTTCTATTTGGTAATAAATAAGGTGCAATGAAGATGGTTGGTCAGTGATAAATACTTTAAAAATCCATCAATAAAATAGTTTTAAATGCCCAGAAGAAAACAATGGGAACATAAGTAAATAGAACTACTCTGTCAAATTATATGTAATACACACATATGTGATTGTGTACATATATAAACAAGAAAGAAGTTTATGAGAAATTATGAACTGTTATATATACATTATTTTTTATGCTTCTTAAAAATTAGATTGTATATGATAATTAATCGTTCCTTTTTATCTATTGAAATGTTTGTGTTTATTGATGATTGTTAAATTCATATTCAAAAAGAACATTCTAAAAAATAAAGGCAGTTGCCTGAGATACCCACAAATGTGCTCCCACGCCACACAAGCGCACACAGAGGACAGCATGAGAAATAGTCAAATGCTTTGCAGAAATCCAGAAATACTTTTTCTCCAATATTCCCCTTATCTAGTAATCCTGTCAAAAAAGGAAATGAGATTAGCCTGTCATGAGCTATTCTTGATGTACCCATGCAAGTTCTTAGTGATCACCACTTCCTTTTTTAAATGCGCAAACAAACCTTTTAATAGCAAGTTTTAGAATTTTGTCAGAAATCAGATCAAAATTATCAGCCTACAGTTTGACTTAAATTAAGTGTATACTGTGTGTGTTGTATTGTGCTAAACATTGGGGATTCAAAGGTAAACATAAAGAATTTCTTTTCTTTTGAATGCTTACATTCTTCTGGAGAGAAATAATATTTGTTACAAGGTAGGCTCTGAAAGGGACAAGGTATACATGGATGAAACATAGTACTCTAAGAACATTTGAGTTGGGAGAAGGGAAGTGAGAGGAGGGAGAGAAAAACAATTAGGGAATAAGAAAAGACTTCATGGTGATAACTGACTTGAGACTTGAAGGAAGAAACGAATTTTAAAAGACAGAGAAGAGGAGGAAGTACATTGCAAGCATAAGAGTAGGTTTCCATTCTGAAATTTCTATTTGTTAAACAGAAATAAAATAAAATATTTCTGTCTTCTCTTAGTCATCTTTTGTGTGTTTTTTTTTTTAATCTATTCCAAATAGTAGGCCTATGCCTTCTTTGATTTTCCTTTGGGCTCTAATATAGCTTCAAAACAAAACAACTTTCTATTGTCATTATTCCTTGCTAGCCTTACTTTAGTTGTGTACTATTCTCATGTGTTTGTATTCATCATATTTATTATATTCTGAATCATATCAGTTTATGTAAATATTTATTCCTTCCACTTTCCCCCCTGGACTCCTTATAATCCTCAACATTAGATTGTAAACTCCTTGAAAGTAAGAATTATCCCCTTTCTCTTCCTTTTATCCTCAGGGTCTAGCTCAGTGCCTTGTAGATATTTAATGAATGTTTGTCATTGAAATTGATTTCTATATTAACCATTGTATATAACTGATCTGATGTAAACTGTTCAATTTCCCTGCCTTTCATCTTTCCTGAAGTTTTCTGCTTTTTCCCCCAAGGCAGACATCTGTTTAAAACCAAACAATAAATATTTTGTTCTCATGGCAGGTGTTCCCCTACAGGGCTCCTTCTTGCTTGGCAATTTAGAGGGTATCCCCTGTGGTCTACCCTAGTAGAATCCATGTTTAGGCCAAAATCAATAAAAAGTAAAGACTTGATGGTGTCCGATTTGCTCAGCTTCATGTTTCCTAAATGTCCTAGTTATAACAAAACTGGGTATGTAAGAAAAGCTGACTCATATTTCCTGCAAGTCAGCACAGATATCCATTCAAACTGTTTGAACCTTTGGACATTTCCAGAAAAAAAGGCCAAAGTGTTGAAATAATTTATGAGCATTTGTTTTATTTTCTGAGAACCATATAAGAACGTCTGTTGTAAGATTTCAGACAAATCAAAAAATTAGCGATGAAACCCACCTCTATAATGACATTTTTCATCTTGATAAAATGTTAACAATCTTTACTTGGTTAAAAATTAAAATATATTACCTTTAGAAATAGATATATCATAGATCTTACTGTAACTACATTGTACAATGTTATGTATAAAAATGATTTTTCCTTTTAAAGATAATTGAAAGTTTGAGATATTTAACCTACAAAGAGATATCAAGGCAAAATAACTAACTTGAAAATCAGAATGTGTTAAAGTTATAATCTTTATGTTTTTTGAGTATATGAACTAGAACTGTATCAAAATGTGGCAACTGATATAATCAGAGACAGAAACAGAAGGATCTCAGATGTAATGCACCTATATTTTCATTACAATCTATACTGTTATTTACATCTGAAGTTTGGTTTAGTTAGTTGCCAGATTTTGGATGTTGTAATTATTATATTCTCTTTAATATTCCTTATTTCTAAAGGTTATTCAGTGGATCTACCTTTTTAAAAATTAAAAAATTGATCAACAGGCATTGTATCAGGTGCTGGAGATACCAGTACAGAGAACTAAACAATTTCTACTCACAAAAAACTTACATTTCTTAATGTAATTATTTAAATAAATAAACAATGTTTCCTACCCCCCTTCTACCTCCCTTGCCATTGGAAAACAAAACAAACAATAAAAAACAAACAACAAAAAAAGCCCTTGTAACAAATATGAAGTTAAGCAAAAAAAAAAAAAAATCCATTATTTTATAAAGCTAGAAAAAAATAGCAAAAAGAAGAAAAGGTCAAGAATACTAAAGTAAGTAATAAAAAAGTGAAGGAAGAGCTTATCATAACAGATTTCAAATTGTATAATAAAATGAAAATCATCAAAACAATTTGGTACTAGATAAGAGATAGGTCTGTGGAATAGATTGGGTACTTAATACACAGTAGTAAATGACTATGATAAAGTCAAAGAACCAAAGATTTTAGAACAAGAACTCACTATGTGACAAAAATTGCTAGGAAAAGGTAAAACAGTATGATTGACTCTAGATATAGACTAACATCTTACATGACATGCCAAGATAAAGTCAATATGGGAATATGGTCAAATAAGCAAATTAGGAGAACAAAGAATAGTTTATCTGTCATATCTATGGAGGTTGGAAGAATTTATGATCAAACAAGAGCTAGAGAGGCCTATGAGATATAAAATAGATAATTTTGATTATATTAAAATTTTCAAAAGTTTTTGCAGAAACAAAACCAATGCAACCAAGATTGGAAAGAAAGTAGAAAACTAGGGAAATTTTTTTAAAAAATGAATATCTCTGATAAAGGTCTCATTTCTCAAATACATAAAGAACTGAGACAAATTTATGAAAAATGTAAGTCATAACTCTGAGATACCACTACACACCTGTCAGACTGGCTAGAATGACAGGGAAAGATAATGCGGAATATTGGAGGGGATGTGGGAAAACAGGGACATTAATACATTGTTGGTGGAATCGTGAATACATCCAACCATTCTGGAGAGCAATTTGGAACTATGCTCAAAAAGTTATCAAACTGTGCTTATCCTTTGATCCAGCAGTGTTACTACTGGGTTTATATCCCGAAGAGATCTTAAAGAAGGGAAAAGGACCCACATGTGCAAGAATGTTTGTGGCAGCCCTGTTTGTAGTGGCCAGAAACTGGAAACTGAGTAGATGCCCATCAGTTGGAGAATGGCTGAATAAATTGTGGTATATGAATATTATGGAATATTATTGTTTGGTAAGAAATGACCAACAGGATGATTTCAGAAAGGCCTGGAGTGACTTACACGAACTGATGCTAAGTGAAATGAGCAGAGCCAGGAGATCATTATATACTTCAACAACAACACTATATGATGATCAATTCTGATGGACGTGGCCATCTTCAGCAATGAGATGAACCAAATCAGTTCCAATGGAGCAGTAATGAACTGAACCAGCTACACTCAGTGAAAGAACTCTGGGAGATGACTAAGAACCATTACATTGAATTCCCAATCCCTATATTTTTGCCTACCTGCATTTTTGGTTTCCTTCACAGGCTAATAGTACACTATTTCAAAGTCTGATTCTTTTTGTACAGTAAAATAACCATATGGACACGTATATTTATTTTGTATTTAATTTGTACTTTAATATATTTAACATGTATTGGTCATCCTGCCATCTGGGGGAGGGGGTGGGAGGAAGGAGGGGAAAAATTGGAACAAAAGATTTGGCAATTGCCAATGCTGTAAAATTACCCATGCATATAACTTGTAAATAAAAAGCTATTAATTTTTTTTAATGTAAGTCATTCTCCAATGGATAAACAATCAAAGAATATAAACAAACATTTTTCAAATGAAGAAGTAAAAGCTATTTATAGTTCCATAAAAATGCTCCCAATAATTTTTTATCAGAAAAATACAAATTAAAACAATTCTGAGGTACCACCTCATACCTATCAAATTAACAAATATAACAGAAAAGAAAAAAATGACAAATGTTGGAAGGAAAATGGGAAAATTGAGATACTAATGCACTGCTGATAAAATTGTAAATCAATCCAACCATTCTGGAGAACAATTTGGAATTATTCACAAAGGACTACAAAACTGTGCATACACTTTGATCCAGCAATACCCATTACTAGGTTTGTATCTCAAATCAATTTGTAAAAAGGTGCAGGGGAAAGGTTCTATTTGCACAAAAATATCTTGTAGTGGCTAAGAACTGAAGTTGAAGATATGCCTACCAATTAAGGAATAGTTGAACAAGTTATGGTAGATGATCATAACAGAATACTATTGTGCTATAAGAAATGACAAGCAGGATGATTTCAGATAGACCTGGAAAGACTTACATCAACTGGTACAAAAGTGAAGTGAGCAGAACCAGAACAATGCACACTGTATACAGTAATAGGAATACAACAAGATGATCAACTGTGAATAATTTAGCTCTTCTTAGCAATATAGTGATCCAAGAAAATTCCAAAGGATTAATGATGAAAAAAAAAATGAAGGAGTATGAATGCAGACCAAAGTTTACTATTTTTCACTCTGTGTGTGTGTGTGTGTGTGTGTGTGTGTAGGGGGGAATGGGTATATATGTATGTATTTGGTCTGTGTGTGTGGTTTTTTTTTTTTACAACATGAGTAATATGAAAACATTTTGCATGATTGTACAATTATAACCTATATTAATATATTTACTATATCAGGGAGAGGGAAGGAAAGAGAGAAGGATAGAATTTGGAACTCAATTTTTAAAAAATGAATGTTCAAACTTGTTTTTACATGTAATTGGGAAAAAATAAAATACTATTTAAAAAATTATTACTTCTGCCATATCCAAAATAATGTCTCATTTTGCATCCTGAAATTATCACTTCTATGGAGATAGGTAGCATTCATCATCACTGGTTCTCTCAAATCATCTTTTATTATTTCATTGATTAGTGTTCTTAAGTTTTTCCAAGTTGTTTATTTATTTTTATTGTTAGTATATAAATTGTTCTCTTGATCTTATTCACTTTATTCTATATCAGTTCATCTTCTCTAGTTTTTCTGACCCTGAACCGTTCATCATTTTTTACAGTACAATTCATATGTCATTTTATTCTTATGTTATCATTTATTTAGTCATTTCCTAATTGATGAACACCCCTTTATATCAAGTTCTCTGCTACTACAAAATGAGTGGATGTATTTTTATATATCTGAATTCCTTTCATGTCTTTGATCTTCTTGGAATTTAAGCCTAGTAGTGATATTACTGTGTTGAAGGAATACATAATTTAGTGGATTTGGAGTACATATTTCCTCCAACATTGATTTTCTTCCCTTTTTGTTAATTTTGCTGATTTAATGTTAGATAGAAACTTGGAGTTGCTTTAATTCACATTTTTCTTATCAGTGATTTGGAGCATTTTTTTCCCCATGCTATTGCTAGCCTAGATTCCTTTTTTTTTTTTTTTTTTTCTTTTGAAGGCAATTGAGGTGCTAAATGACTTGCCCAGGGTCTGAGTAAGTGTCTTAAGCTGCATTTGAACTCAGGTTTTCCTGACTCCAGGACCTGTGCTCTATCCATTGTATCATCTGTTTGCCCCTAGATTATTTCTTTAGAGAACTGCTTGTTCAAATCTTTTGATTATTTATCAAGTGCAGAATAGCTTTTATTCTTACACACATTAACCAGTTCCCTACATATCTTGGAAATGAAACCCTTGTTAAAAAAAAATTAACAAAGATTTTTTTCCTAGTTCTTTTCTTTCTAATTCTAATTAACTACATTGATTTTGTTTGTGCAGAATCATTTACATTTTATGTAATCAAAATGGTTCGTTTTAATTTCTGTGATCCTCTCTATCCCTTGTTTGGTCATCAACTTTTGCCCTACTCATAGATCATAAAAGTAATGTGTTTCTTGGTCCTATGTATTTATGATGTGATCTTTTATGTCTAGATCAAGTATCCACTCAGAACTTCTGACTTGTCTTTTTAAAGATATTTGAGACAGCACAGTTGAGCATAAAGAGTGCTGAACTTAGAATCAAAGAACTTGTATTTCAAATTCCAGCTGTACCATTTACTGCCTTTGTGGGTTTGGTAAACCACTTAATGTTTCTGGGACTCGGTTTCCTAATCAGAAAAATAAAAAAGAATAGATGATTTCTAAGGTCCCTTTCATCTCTTGATCTTAAGATGCCATGTCATATTTTATTTTTTTTAAACTTATAACATCTGAAATTGAGCTCTTATTTAAAATGCTTACAATTTTAGCCTATGGAATTAAATATACAGAAATTTCAATGTAACATTATTCATTAAATTTGATTAAGCTGGGCCTGATTTGGTTCCTAACAAGAAGTTTTGTTACTAAAGTACCAAAAGAAAAAAAGCCAAAAACTTCAGTAGAAAATAATCTGATTTATAAGGTAGTTCTTCTGGCATAGAGACCAAGGTTAGCTGTATAGCAAAATTCTGGAATATTACTCACAAACATGAGAAATTTCTAGTATAATAATTAAGGTGCTTAGATTTAGCAGATGGAAAAGATTAAGCTTTACACATCTTGGCTTTTTTTGTACTACAAAATGAGCGAATGAATTAAAAAGTATTAAGTACAGTGTATCATGTACTATTTTTTTTCTTGGAGAAATGAAATAATTATGTTTTAAAATAAAATGTAAGAATATTCATACTGGTCCTGATAGAAGGAAGCTTGTTAGTTGAACTGGAATTTTAACGACCCATTTTTTCTTTTTTTCTGGGGGCCAATATATTTTTAATTAATGGTTTTTGTTATTTTTATGTCATTTTTTGAGTGTTCAATCCTCCCTTATAACCAAATAGGTAAAACCAACCAATGAAGCCTATACTATATCTGACAGTATATGTGACACGGCTGCAGACTTTCCCCTCTTTTCTAAAGGAAGGAATTTTTGTTTCATTCTCTGAGCTTTGGGATAAAGATTGTTCTCTACAATTAATCTGAACTTAGCTACTTTTTAGAGTTGTTTTAATTTACATTATTATAATCATTATGTATATCATTCCCTTAGTTCAGCATTTTTGCTTGGAATCACTTTATCTTTCCTTAATTTCTCTGAATTTCTTATCTGTATCATTTCTTATAGTACAATAATCTTTTACATTCACACAAGTTGTTCAGTTATTCCCCATTTGATTGGTACCAACTTTATTCACTTTATTTTTAGTTTTATGCTACCACATAGAATGTTATATTTGATATATAAGGGAGTCTCTGTGTCTCTGTCTCTGTCTCTGTCTCTCTCTTTGTGTCTCTGTCTCTGTGTCTCTGTCTCTTTGTCTCTCTCTGTCTGTCTCTGTCTCTCTCTGTCTCTCTGTATGTGTGTGTGTGTGTCTCTCTGTCTCTGTCTCTCTCTGTGTCTCTGTCTCTCTGTGTCTCTGTCTCTGTCTCTGTCTCTCTCTCTCTCTCTCTCTCTTTCTCTCTCTCTCTCTCTCTCTCTCTCACACACACACACGCACACACACACACACACACACACACACACACACTCACAAAACCCCCTTAAGATATATAACCAAACTTACCATTGTATTTATTGTATGAAATTTGGGTCTCAAATCCATTAATGAGCACATTTTTTTTCCACTGTCAAATCATATCAATTTGTTTCACTAGAGATCAAAGTTCCCAGTCAAAAGCCTCATTTGTTCTTCAGTTCTCTTCCTTTAATCCACTTTGGATATCATCAAATTTTAAGAATTATTAAAATACAATATAATACAATGAATATTTTAAACTGTCAGACTGGGTCTCTTCCAATTTAGATTGGCTTTATGAAGGAGCCAATTTGTTATTCATAAAGAAAGTTAAAGCTCAGAGTAAAATTAAGAAACTTTTTAGATTTTTGCATTGTCATTTAAGCACTGGGTTGATGACAATCTCTATTCCTATTACATATGATTTCACTATTCTAAAATCTATTTATGATAGGAAACACATTAAGTATAGATTGTGCTTTCCCTATTGTCAGCAAAGAATTCATTCCTTAAATAATGAGCAGCAGCTAAACGCCAAAGTATTGAATGTGAGTGGAGAAAATGGTACTTAAAGAAATAATAGCTTATGGTTTCTTAACCTGGAACTCCATGAATGTGCTTATAATTTTTTAATAGTTTAAAATAATTCATTTCTTTTTAAATTCTATGTATTTTCTTTTATGCTTTAAATTTTTTTATTTTAAGAAGGGGTTCATAGGCTTTATCGGATTGCCAAAAGGGACCATGAAACACAAAAAAAGGTTAAGAAAGTTTGGCATAAATGTCTTTGATTTATGGGTCTACTTTAGGCCAATCAAAAATGATAATTTCTAGCTTGTTTCAAGAACTAATGAGAGACTTGATAAATGCTTTTAACTGCCAAAATTAAAAGCATTTTACAAGCACTTAGCAGCTTTGTAAAACATTGCTCTGGTGTTATTTTCTATTTGGAAACTTTTTGCTATTTAAAAATATATTGAATTCTACTGCAGAGCTCATGATAACCATTTGCGAAACAACACACACATACACACACAAACTATAAAAACAATTGCAATATATTATTGCAGCTACTTCTATTGCAGGATAAGGAGTACACAGCTTTATGTAGTACTAAATAAACCTTCCAAATTCATTCAATAAATTTTAATAATTGGTGATTTCAATACAAAGATGAGCACAGGAAAGAATATAAGATATATGATAGAAACTATGTTTTGGGGGGTGGCATAGTGGATAGAGTATCAGCCCTGAAGTCAGGAGGACTAGAATTCAAATCTGATCTAGACACTTAATATTTCTTAGCTGTGTGACTGCTGGGCAAGTCACTTAACCCTAATTGCCTCAGCAAAAACAAAAACAGGAATAAGAAAAAAGCAATCATAAAGTTGTAGACTACAATAGTCTCATTCTAATATACCTAAAATCCCTTTTTTTTTAATTGAGAAAAGTTGAGAGGCATTGGATATGGTGAACCCCATAAACAACAAAACATGATAAAAGTGAAATTGTTTGTACTTTAATGGAAAACATATGGTTCCCAATGTGAATCATTTCCAAACCAGCTATTTGTATTAAAACACAAATTTGTTAGTACAAAGATCTAAATCAAAAGCAAATTAGAAGAAATGACAAAAATGAGAAGGTAATATGGTGTGAAGTTAAGCAACTTAAGTTACTGATGTTGAAAGGAAAAGAAAAAAAGAGTGGATGTCAACATAAGCTATTATCACAGTACTTGGGACATATTGAGTGTCCAATACATGCTTGTTGGTTTCCTAAGGTAGCTTAATGTTGGAATTAATGGGAGCCACCTGACAGTGGCTGGTGGGGATCCAACCCAGACCTACAGAATGGATCTCCTCTTGTGAGAGGATGATACAAGCTAACTGAGAGGCAGTTGCTGTTCTCTGACCTCTCTCCTCTTCCCTCTGCCTCTAATTTATCTTGTTCCTAGTCTGCAACATCTATGTCATCAAAGCCTGCCCTACAACTGCTTCAGATGTTATGATCCACAGCTGTGGAGGCTCTCGGAGAATTGACCTGTCCCTTAACAATTTCCCATTTTTTTGTTTTTTGTTGTTATTTTCCCCCCAGAACATGGTCCATACATTGAGGAATGCAAGCAGCATTATCATCTCTAGATGGTTGTAGCAGGTATTGATCTTATCATGGAGGCAAACTTTCAGAGAAGTCTATAGTCAGAACAGGCATTTAAGTCTCTCATCAGTTTCGTGGCTCGGCCTTTTGATGTATTGACCCATTTGATTACCCCAACTAAAAAAGTCTTATGGAAAGTTCCTTTCCTTCCCTGCAGGTTACCGAAGGAACTCTAGAAGGATCCTTCTCACGAACAGCTTTGATTCTTCTTGTAATTCTTGTACTTCTTATATCCCATGGTTAGGAGCCATATGTTGGAATACATGGGAGCTGTTGGATGCCCAGGAGCCACCTGACAGTGGCAGCTGGAGATCCAACCCAGACCTGCAGAATGGATCTCCTTGTGTGAGAGGATAATACTGTTCTCTGACCTCTCTCCTCTTCCCTCTGGCTCCAATTTATCTCATTCCCAGTCTGTAACACCTGCGTCAGCAAAGGCTGCCTTGCAACTCCTTCAGATGTTATGATCCACAGCTGTGGAGGTTCTCGGAGAATTGACCTGTCCCTTAACAGCTTAATATAAATTAATTTCTGCAACAACAATGAAAAAGCCTAGAAACATTTTCATTGAAAAAAATACTAAGTCTCTTTACCAAGGATGAACAACTGGAATGGACAGATCAAAAATGCAAAAGATACTAAAGATTTTTATATCAATTTTTTTCTACATTAATTTTCTACATCAATTAACCATCAAATTTGCGTTCTAAAGTCCTTGATGAGCCACACAAGGAAGTTGGAAAAGTTCTAAAGAAAACAAAGCTAGAAAAGGCAGCTGAACTAGAATAGGGAGTTTATGCTTAAGGTTATGTAATTTTGAGGATATTGAGATCTAAATTTCCAAGCTATTCAAAGAAAGGATGCCAAAGACTTGAAGATGACCAAAAGAATGTTAGAAATTACTGATCTATGTGTTTATTTTCCCATTTCTATGAAATATGAAAAAAATCTCTCATGTGGTGTGTGTGTGTATGTGTGTGTGTGTGTGTGTGTGTGTGTGTGCGTGCACTCATTGAGGAAATTTTTGATAAAAGTATGAAAAGTATGAGATAGGAATGTGTGGAAAGATGATATTCCATAGTGGGACCACATTTTTTTACATTCATATAATTGACTAAAATATGTAGAAAATTAGATATCTCAGTACACTTGCTTACAAAAAAGTATTTGGTTTAGAGCAAAACAGCACTTTTACTTTACTCTTTAACAAAGTGTCTCTCATGAACGTGCCACTTATACAAGATGCCTTCACAACTATAGCAATAAACCTAATTTCTTTCAATGACTCTTGATATCAGGCAAGATGTAAGCCAAGGAGAAATATTGTCATAAAATATATTTACTTTTGTCTTGGATAAAGTTCAATGTAGAATCTAAATGTAAGGGAATCTCCTATTAAATAGTCCTATAGATGATCCTTTTTGTGAATGATGTATTTATTGCATCAAGTCCTGAGCTTTGCAGTCTCTTAAGTGAGACCCATATTCCTCAAAAGAGCAAGAAAAATCTAGTGGATAAATGATGAAGTTAATTCTGATTAAGACATACATTTGTAGGGGTAGTCCCAATAATTAGTTCATAAACACACATATTTGTGTGTGATAGCTATCTATTTTGAATAGACCCCAAACACAGATAATGAGTTAGTTTAAGAGTATAACAAGATAGATAAGAGTTATATTGAATCTGGGAAATGGAATGTTTTATTAAACCAAAGCTGTTTTCTGAAACAAAGACCTATTTTTTCTTGGAATATCACAGTCTCTGAAGGAATATCATAGTTGAACAATCACTAAAAAGAACAATGGGTAGGTTCATGCTAAGCACAAATAGGCTGTTAACACTACAAGAGAAAACGCACATAAGGAAAATGATGAAAGGATCATAGGAGAAATGTATGATAAAATGACCAGATAGTGAGAACAAGGAACAAACAATGGACAACTTGAATGATCCAATTATATTCTGGCAATGTCAAGAGAACTAAAAGAAAACTCCTGGCATGGATGTAGGAACCTAAGGTGAATGCTACAAGGGTAGTATAGCATTCGAGAAGATATTTACTTGAAATGAGTATCCAGTATAATTTCACAAATCCATTAAAATACCCAAGTAGAAAATTCCATTCTGTAAAGTATGTAAATTTCTATTTATTGTAACTGTTACTACAATTGTTACTATAATTCCCAATTGCACTGTGCAGATTTAGAAGGAAGCACAGGGTGACAGCTTGGTTTACATTTTACTTGATATCAACCAAAGAGTCATTGAAAGAAATTACCTCTGTTAATATCTCTAATGGCATCTAAGATGACTGACATATTCATGAGAGCTTGTTAAAGAGTAAAATAAAAGTGATGTTTTGCTCTATTAAATCAAATGCTTTTTATAAGCAAACATACGGAGATATCTTATTTTCTACATGTATAACTATAACTCTATTTTGATATGTCACTCGAGTTCTCAAAAATAATGGCTATGGAGCGCTGATAATTTGCCTCTGAAAAGACCTCTAATACACTTTGACAACAGTAAATATGCTTTCTGAGAACCTACCTAAGGTGAAAGAGGATCATCATCATTAGGCTGTTCATTTGGTAATTAATTCTTTGGCCATGGCAACTCATGAAATTCTGCAATGGATTTTTTAAAAAAATTCTTTACACTACTAAGTGTAAACATAGTGAACTGAGTGAATTTAGCTGACAATTGAGTGAACTTAGCTGAGTGTTATTTTTGTTACTAGTCAATATTTTGAACATCCAAATTGCTCTTTAAAAAGGAGTGACTGACCCCCTTGGGTATAGTAACTGGTGTGGCTACAAACTGAAGGATGAATTATCTCTGTCCTTGGAGAAAGACTTCAGGTGCCTGTCACTTGTCTTTAGCTATGCTTCCACACATGGACAAAAAGTTGTCAGCAAATATCCACTTTTATGACAAAAGGCAGATCAGAAGCCGGGGGGATTAATTATTTGTTTGTTTGTTTTAATTTTGATGTTTGACCTTACTTGTGGGATCTGCTTCAAGAAAGAATTTGTCAGAACTGAATTTGTTCAGGTTGATATGATTGAAGAGCTCTGGGAAGGGATTTCAGAACCATACTGAGAGTGAGAGGCATGGATATCCCCATCCACTTCCCTCTTCTTTCCATCGTAGCGGAGAAATAAGCCAGAATTAATTAGCCAGCATAAACTCCAAATTAAAACAATAACCAAAACAAAACCCCCTCCAAAACTCTCGTGCTATTAATGGTTTTTTTTTTTTTTTTTTTAAACCCCAGTGTAGTTTCTAGAGAAAGTCCCTGGATTCCCCATTCTGCAAGGTTGTTTATACTGGTCTCGAAACCCTCGTGGGGACTGAGTGCCCCAAGGGGATTCCCAATTGCACCTGAGCAGATTTAGGGGAGGAAGCGAAGGGTACTGGCTGGAGAGCCGTCCCTAGACAGCCTCGGGATTGGTCGTGCCCCATTAGGGACTTGCCTCGGGCCACTTCTCAGAGCTAGGAGGCAAATGAGATCAGCATGCTAGCCCAAGGTAGATGCAAGTGTGAAAGATTAGGATGTGGAGTGAGGAGCCAAGATTATCTCATCCAGATTCCTCAACTCTCACAGATAGGGCAGCCTCTCCCGCGCTCTTACTGTCAGGCGGGCTATGTCTAGGTTTCCCAAACAACCAAAGCCGTGATGAGGGTTGGGCAGTTTCTGCCCCGCCCCATTTCCCTCCTGCTGTGATAAGGTGGGTTTTGGGACCCGGTGGATCCCCCTACCTCTTGGCCTCTCCCCCACCTCCCCCCGCCCCTGCCCACTCGTCAGGAGACGCCGGTTGGTCGCTCGCCCGCCGGAATGGTGACGTCACTGTCAAGATGGCGACGGCCGCGGCGGCCTCGATGGGAGGAGGAGGCGGAGGCGGAGGCGGAGGCAGCGGCGGCCGCGAGGGGAGGGGGAGTCCCGCCTGACTGAGGTAGCAGGCCACGGGCTGGCGGGTTGGGGTTCCGCGGAGGGCGGAGCACTGTGCTCGGGATGATCTAAGCTAGCCAGAAGCCGCCGCCGCCGCCGCTTTGGCTTTGGCTCCTCGTGCCCAGCTGCCGGGGAGGTGGGGACCCCGGCTCTGCTGCCTCGGTGACTGGCCCTGTAGCTGCGGAGCCCCAAGCGGTAAGTGCTTGGGTAGTGGGGTGGCAGAGCGGTGACATGTGGAGCTGTCACTGCCGGGGACGACTCCTTGTGCGTGGTGTGTGTGTGTGTGTGTGTGTACGCGCGCTCGCGCCCTCGGGGGTCAGCGAGTGGGAGAGGGCGGGGGCGGCAGGGAGGGCTGCTAGCCTCTAACCCCCTGAAGGGTCTGGGGAGTCGGGCTTTGTGGGCCACTTCTTCAGACCCGGTGAGCGCAGAGACACTTTGCGCTTCCTCGTAGCCAGGCCGCCCAGCTCTCCCTCCTCGGGACAGGTTTGGTGGCTGCCACTCGGTCCCTTGGCTCCGCTAGTAATCGGGGAAGACGGTGCCGGGGGTTGGGGGCGGGGGGCGCCGCTCGAGGCTGTTTGTTTCCTCCCTGTAGTCGGGGCAGGTGGGGGCGGGGGGAGAGGGAGTTGAGAGACAGAGGTGGGGGAGGGGGAAGGAGAAGGAGCGGGGAAGGCTCCCAATCTGGGTTCCTGACATCCCCGTTACGTAAGGCTGAGGTGGCTCCCGGGGATCCCACCTGCTCGGCTCGTGTGGAGCCCCACAGACTCCGGAAGAAGTGGCGGGTGAGCCCTCTGCCCTCCCGTCATCCCAGGGCAGTGGGGGCAGTCAAAGAGGGCCTGGGAGATGCTGCTGTCCCTGCTGCTGCGTCCGCCGCTGCAGGGGGTCCAAACCTGCGGAATGGAAGTGGTAGAGCACCGCTGCTGCAGCTACCACCGCCTCCGTTGTTGTTGTTTTTAAATGATCATGCTCCCCTTTCTTAGGCAGCCTCCCTCTCTTTAAAGTTTATTAAGGAAGAATGAAAATTGCTTCGTGATAGCCTTTCATTACCAGTGCTTTTAAACTGGCCGATGTATTTGTAACATTTGTGTGACGACCACGATGTGCTTATAATGAAATTTCGTATCGAAGAAAACTTGGGCCCTTAAAGGTGGGAGTTTTATTTTTAGTTGGAGAACAGTTATTCTTTGGTTCAATCACCAGGATCCGTTGTGTGCTGGAAACTAACAGCCAAGAGAGATGAAAGAATGCTAACTGGCCTGCTAGTCATGAGTGACAGTAGGAAATGAGTACCCACAGTTAGCTCATGTTAATTAAAATATTCTTGTTCGGCTTTTTTTTTTTTTTTTCAAGCTATTAAGTGTATGTACTCTTATTTTTCTTTTAGCAAACAAATAGCAGTAAACAGTGTAGTCCAGATGACACTAAGTATTATTTCTTCTAAAATAATTTTTTAAGTGGATTCTGGGGAGGTCTTAAGTTTTTGCGCTATCATTGTAGATAATGGAGTCTTTACATTTTGTTTCAATGTAATGAAGATCATTAGGGATCCAGTTTTTAATAATTCAAAGTATGAAGAAATCACCAAACATTTGTATCCTCTACCTGTTGGAGAAATTTTATCTTAAATAGAAATGTAGTGTTTTGAACAGCTTATTTTCTTTTTAAATTGTTGTTGGCAATAACATGCTATATAGCAGTATTTTTCTAAATGGCAAGCGAGAGTTGTTTTTTTTTTTATTTTTTATTCTGGCACATTACTTTTTCTGAGTTTTGTTGTTATAGGAAAGTGAATTGAGCAAGAATACAACTAAAGAAGGAGGGGGAAATAAGTATTCACATTCTCATCTGCATTATTTAAAAATTTTTAAAAATTTCTGAAAATTGTAGTCATGTGAAACTTATATTTTCCAAATCCATTAGATGCTGAAGTTTGTTGAGGGAAGATAGACTAGGACAGAGAATATGGTGTTACTTTCTTCCTCCACATGTAGTATTATTTCGGGTAGTTATTGAATTATGTTAGACTCTTGGGTCTATATTAAAAAGTGTAAGAAGTAACAAATTTGGTAAGATTGCATATAAAGAAGAATTAAAAATTAGTCTTCTGAATTTTCAGAAGAATTTCAGAATTTTGTGTGTGTGTGTGTGTGTGTGTTGGACATTGTGTGATGCTAGCAGAACTTTGTTATTACCCATTTGTTTTTGCCAACCATTTCTGTGATATACTATGGGTATTCTTGAATAAGAGAGAACTGGAATACAGTATAACAAAATTCTCTTTCCCAACTTCAATGGTTTTGTTTTATTGTTCCATGGAGATCTTTAAAAGATAAACTAAATGTCCCAAATCATGGTTTCTTGTACCACTATTACAAAGCAGATTTTTCCATTAAAAT
Organism: Antechinus flavipes; assembly: GCF_016432865.1. NCBI lineage: Eukaryota > Metazoa > Chordata > Mammalia > Dasyuromorphia > Dasyuridae > Antechinus > Antechinus flavipes. Next base: position 540,820,459 of record NC_067399.1, read on the forward strand.
TTTACAAGGAGTTGCATAGAAATTTTTAATACACTCCTATTACAAGTGTTCTTCGTGTTTCTAATGTCTCTCTTGTCTTTTGAAAGAATATTGGCTATTGTGAATATTAATGATACTTATGAATCAGAAATTCCTATTGCACGTGTTCTAAACTTTGTATCTCATTTACCTAGCATACTAAATATCTACTCTTACTAAATCCTAATTTGGTTTGGTTTGATTTAGTTTGATTTGGTTTTGATGTGGACTTGTGAATTCATCTGTGGAGGAACTTCTAGCATAGTTCCCTCTCTTTACCAGTGCAAAGCAGCTACTCATCAGTAAATTTAGACTCTTAAAACAGTAGCTTGGGCAGTGACTTGCCCAGAATCACACAGCCAGCAGTATCAGAGATGGGCCAAGGTTTCATCTCTCTAGGCACCTAATACATGTTTATTAGTTAAATTAAAAAAATTGTTTAGTGGCTTTAACCCAGGAAGAGCAAGGTTAGAGTCCTATCTCTAATATTTTTGTAGGCTTTGTGATGGTAGGTGAGTTCTTTAACTTCTTAGTACTTTACGACTGTTATTTGCAGAAAAAAAAAATACTGAACTACTTTGATAATGGGAGTTTCCTCACTAAGAAATTCATATACCAGTGAAATCTCAGGTTCAGGTCCTTTCTTTATTAAATTGGATAAGAATGATTTGAATCATAGTATAAGACTAAAAATTCTTAGAAATTTATCTCATAATTCTTTGTAACCAAAGCAGTTTTTAATTGTTGCTTATCTGTGATCTATATGATAATGAACAACTAATAATTAAAGCTACTCTCTGAACTATGACAAGCATTGGTCTCAGGATTGTATTACTGAGCATGATTAGTTCCATTATTCACTTTGCCTAGCACCCACATCCTCATTTTCCCTCACATACTGGACAATTGTATAGAAATGTCTATCACAAGTTTCCTTTCTGTCCTCTAAGGAATTGGGTATCTTTTCCAATACTCGTATTGTGTATACACATCTCCTTTGGATAACACTTGTTCCTTCTGATACATTACCACTAATACATTGTTACTTTTGTCTAGAAAAGGCAGGACCATTTCTTTAGTGCCAAAGGAACTTTAGTAGTTGTAATCATCCAAACCTTTCATTTTTACAGCTGAAGAAAATTGAGGCCCACTGTAAATAACTTGCCCCAAAGTCACACAGCTATTAAAAAACAGAGCCTGCAGTTTATTCCAGGTCCTCTGACTTCAGTTACAGAGTTCTTTCTTTTATGCCTGGCTGACGCTTGTGTCTCTCCATCTCTTTATTCCTTGACTAAAAAGTTGTGCCAGAGACACACCTTTATCAAGGGATGGGAAAACCATAAATTTAAAAGAAAATTAAACTGAAAAAAGAACCAGTACCATTCACTTTTAAGGACCTTAAAAGGGCCTAATGACTTTTATTCAATATCTTCATGTACTTCCTCATCTCTGATAAAACCTTTACCCCTTTCTGAGGTATCAGCTTTCAGCATAAATTTAAAAAAAAAACAAAACATTTTATTCAATCTTTTTTTATGATCCTTTAAATTGAAGCTATTATGACAATGCTATTTTAGACTATTTTTTCATTGCAAATGTATAGTATTCCTGCTCCCTTGTGGGGTCAAATTACTGGTATTAGGCTAGGATGAGAGCCTAACAAACATTTATGTAATTTCTATCTAAAATTCCAAGGTAGCTTTAAGATGAACTTTTGGAATACAGTCTGTCTTTTGGATCCTGTCTATAATCGTAAAACCCATCAATGCTCATGCATTTTATACTTGGCACCAAACTAGTTTTAAAGTGATTGACCTTATCCTCATGAACACTCTTTATCTACTTCTTTTATAAATAAATATATTACAACAGGGAAAGAAGAGTCCAAGCCACTAAGAAAAAAGAAATGGAAAAGATATGAAGGGAGATTTCCTGCTAATGCTACACATCATTTTCTAGTGAAAAGAATGATCAAAATTTAGGCAGGTCAGTTATGGTTATTTCTGACCAATGTGCAGATATATTTTAGATTTATATGGAAGTATATACATATATAATACAGAGACATACTTATTCAGATTTTCTTATAAATATTTGGGCCTCTGGTTCTTATGGTTTTAAACCATAAACTTTACACTAAGAACTATTACTGTTGAAATTTTTTTAAAAAAGCATTTAAGATCTGTCTTATCTCCCTCATCCCCTCTTCAGCAAGTAAGAAAAACAAAGCCTTAGGTCACAAATATGTATATTCAAACCAAACAAATTTCTGAATTGATCATGTCCAAAATTGCCATGTATTGATCTGTACTCTGAGGTGAATAAGCTATTTCATCATGAGTTTCCTAGAATCCTGATTGGTCATTGTAATGGTAAGAGTTTTTTTTTTTTTTTAAGTCTTTCAGAATTGGTTATGAGCCTTGTTTTTGTAAGATCCTTTTACAAAATTATTAACTTATAAAACTCAAGCAATAGGAAATTCTACCTGGCTTTCAGCTCATAATCACCTGCAGTTCATTTCATAGGCCTTACATGACCCAAGATCTGGAGGTTCCCTAATCCTGTTTTAGATCCCCTTTAATATGGTCCTTTGAATTTGAGACTGTCACTATCAGGAGCACATCATTGTCCTAGATATTGGAGTTCACAGTCTCAATGTCATCCCTTCCCTTCTTCCCCCTTCCCTCCCCCCCGCCCCCAGGCATTTGGGGTTAAGTGACTTGCCCAGGGTCACACAACTAGGAAATGTTAAGTGTCTGAAGTCAAATTTGAACTCAGGTCCTTCTGACTTCAGGACTGGTGCTCTATCCACTGCACTAACCCCTCACTGTCATCCTTGACTCCTCCCTTACATTCTACATATCTTCAATCCATTTCTGAATCTTGTCTTTTCTGCTTATAGAACATTCTAATATTTTTCTCATAGCCATTGCCTTAGTTCAGGCCTTCTTTACTTTTTTCCTGGATTAGCCCTCCAACTGGAGTCTCTGCCTGCCTCAAGATGGTCCTCATAACATTCCATCTACTCAATAGCCAATATAATCTTTCTAAAGTGTAGATGGGTTTGCCTATAAACTTCAGTGACTCCATATTACTACTTTAGGATCAAATATAACTTCCTCTGGCATTTAAAGTTCTTTTTAATCTGGCTTACTCTCAATTTTATAGTCTCTTTACATTGCTGCTCCATGCCATTATGATCCAGCAACACTGACCTATTTGTAGTTTCTTGAACAAGACTCTGTCTCCTAATCCCTGGCTGTCTCCCACCCATGGGATACTTTGATTTTTCATCTGCTCTTGATTTCCCTGGCTTTAAGATTCTTCCCAAATTACAATTTCTGTAGAGGGTTTTTCCTAATACCCCTAGCTGCTGTCTTTCACCTAATTGTCACCTACCTAATCTGTATATATATTTTATATACCTAGTTATTTCCATGTTATATCCCCTTAAAATGTAAGTTCCTTGAAGACGGGAATTATTTTTGCCCCTCTTTGTATCTTCAGTACTTGGCACAGTGCCTGATACATAGTAAATAAGTAGATTTCAGGATAGTTGTTTCAAACATTTATTTCACCATATCCCAAGACAGTGAGGAAACCTGTCAGTGTTCTGGAAATTTGTTGCCTTTGTATATGATAATTCAATATTTCTTATGTTTATGAATGCTGAAATGTTCTGACATCATAAAAGAAATATTTTTATAATAACATTGAGCTTAAACTCAGACTTCTAAACCCTGCTCCCTTCCCCCCATTAAAAACAAAAAACTAAAAACTAACACCTGAGTATCCACAGGATTTTTCAAGCTTCTATTCAGGTCTGATGCCAAATTTAATGATTTTAAGACAAAAGGCTGCCTGGGGTTGAGTAGTAAGGACCCATGAAGCATTATGTTAAGTACTCATAAAAATGAGTGATAAAAATAAAATAATTTCTACAGTATTGTACTTCTGAGTAGGCCTCCAGATTTTCTATTTCTCTACCTTCTCATCAGCAGCCTAACCACCCTAGAGATTTCTCTTATGTTGGGATTGCTATAAGAATTGTTAAGTTTCTAACTCAAATGATCATTTCATGAGATATCCAGTCTTGCTTATTTTACTCCTGACTTCATTGACTCTCTGGGCTTCTTATTTCCTGCGGCCTTTTCCTTTTATCTTTACAACTTTCCAACTTCCCTTTATATGTTGTCTTCCACCATTAAAATATAAGCACCTCAAAGGTAGACTGTATGTTGTTGTTGTTTAAATACTTGTATCCTTTGCCCTCAGCACAGTGCTCAGCATGTATCCCTTACAGTACCTCATCTATTACTTTGTCTATCCTTGGAGAATGATTTGGGTTTTAAGCAAATTTATTATAAAAATTCCCTAAACCTTAAAATAAACCACTTTATATTGATGTCAAAAGCCAGACTGGGATTTTAATAATTTATGTATCAACGATGGAGGTGTTCATCATTTGGGGAAATAGCTAAATTAATTGTGGTGGAATATGTAATGGAATATTATTGTACTGTAGCAAAGGATATGTGTGATAAAGACAAAAAAGCCTTGAGAGATCTATATGAATTGATGTAAAGTGAGGTAAGCAGAGGCAAGAAAATAGTATATGTAGAAACTAAATGCAAAGAATGTTGATGTTCCAAAAAATAAAAAGTAATTGTAACAAAATTATAAAGGTCAAATATTGAATGAAGAAATATGAGAAGATACTCTCAACCAACACTTTTGTAGAGGTAAGAGGTCTACAGGTGACATTAATTGCCTGTATTTTTGGACTTTTTCAATTTATCAGTCAGTTGTACTGACTTCTTTTCTCTCTCTAAAAATACTTATTTGTCCAGGGTGATGGCTTTCTGGGATGGGGAAGAGGCAGGATAGATGGGATTTTATGGTGCTTTAAAAAACAGAAAATATCAATAAAAGCCTTATTTTAAAAAATTTAAAACAGCACTACAATTCTGTTATAATTAGGAAAAATATACTAAATATCTTTTGTGCAGGGCCCTATAAGAAATGTTGTGATTTTGTAGGTACTTTCCCTACCAGTGAGGATCATAACTCTTCCATGCAGTTGACAATTATTTAAGGGCTAAAGGTTTATTCTGTGTGTATGTGTGTGTGTGTGTATGAAATCTCATTTGATCCCTCATAACAACTCTGTGACATAAACATTATAAATATTATCCTCATTTTACGAAAAAGGAAACTGGGTGACTTGTACAGGGTGAGGATTTTTGCTATAACTCCCAAAATTTATCACTTACTGCCAACCTGTAGATTAGACGCCTCTAGCTAGACTGACACACAGTTGATCATAAGCCTGAACTTGAAGTTTTTCTTTCTTAGTAGAACCTGACAGAGTTTTTGTTCATTGCTCTGGTATGCCCTTTGAGAATTCATAGTAATTCATAGTATTCATGCCTTGAGAATCAAAGCAGGATTTTAGAGTGTGCAGAGATTTAAGAAGTAAAAGACACAGTTTTTGTCTTTGAAGAACTTACAATTAAATGTCATAAGCATGGTAGACAGCAAGACCTTAGAGATAGTCTTCAAACTCTTTACAAAGAAGACAATGAAGGGAGGTCTTGAAATGTGAAATGATTTATTTGAAGTCACACAAATAGCAAGTAGCAGATTTAGGATTTTAATCTAGCTGTTTTGACCCTTTAGTATTTAGTATTCCTACATGGATTTTCTTAATCTAATTGGGGAAATAAAATGTACACTTAGGAATGACAAAGTCACATCTGCAATAATCGATATCTTTGATAATTTAAACTTAGTTTATAATGCTGTGACTATTCGTGATACCAGAGTGACCAAACAGGATTAATCTGGAAAGGTTTTAAAGAGGAAGTGAAGCTGGGTATCCCCAAAATACCTGCCTTGAGGGAAACTCAGATTAATGGGTTTCTTGAGTTTGGGAATTCTGAGCTATAGTAAGATTAAAGTAAATTGGATAACTACTAACTTCAAGCACAAATATTGTAATTCCCTCAGTGAGCTTCTGCATCATTTGATATTAGGGTTTGGGTCCTGATATCATTTGCATTTTTAATGTAGGGGATATAGAGATAACTAGGCTCTAAAAAATTTTAGGTATTTGGGGAGGACTTGGCTTTGGAGTAAGAGGAAGGAAGGGAAAAGGTATGTATCTCAAAATGATTGTAATATAAAAATCATTAATAAAAGACTAAGTGGGGTAGTTTCTTATTTCTGTGTGTATTTTTGTGTTAAATTCAATCCATTTATCACACAAAAAATATCTTGGTATAAAGTTGCCCAAAGTCTTCTGATTTTTATGTTATTAATTTTTATTTTTATAAATTTTTGTTACATAATTGAACATGATACTTATTCACATTTTTCTCTTGCCCAAGAATAGAGAACAGATGGCTAACTATGTTTATATGTCATTATCCTGACGTTTGTGAGAAAAAAATTGAGTTCTCAAATATCCCTGAGTGTAATTGATATTTCTTGGTGTTTAGCCAGAATGATATTGCTTCATTTGGTTGAAAGTTGACATCTTTATGGTTTTGAGCAAGATCCATGGTTACCTCAACACTTTTTAAGTACATATTTAGTAATATAGTTTAGTAAAGCATTAAGGTCTTTCAGAATGCCATGATAAGAAAACAAAACAAAATGTGATAAAATATTTTTTATTTTTATGCTCACAATATTAGTATTAACTCATCATGATAATATGGGCTCTGCTATCCAAATGTGAATCAATGAAAGAAGAAACTTTAGATCCTTACTATGTACCTGAAGTTTATAGTCTATTGGAGATGACCATACAAGTACAGGAATTGATGTCCAGAGAGGGACATGAGTTGAGAAAGTTACAAGATAGTGATTGGAGCCATAGATGATAGATTGATCTGAAGGAAAAAGAAAGAGAAGGAAATAAGTTTTTGGTTGTAAAGGAGATGACAGTGGAGTCCCAAGGGAAGTGAAGGCTTTCTTGAAATAATATAATGGTTAGAGAGAGACAGTTAACAGGTAAGAGGAAGAAGGTGAATTAAGGATAGAATAAACCTCTCCTCCCCCAAAAGATAGAAAGAAAAAGGAAGAAAGAAAAGAAGATCACTGAAGCATTTCTTTAAAGTACAGAAGAAAACAAGAGACCTAAAAGAATCATGGGAAAGCCAAGGATAGCTTTGAAAATTACATATTGAATTTATTACATATTTCATAAAAAAAGCAAGTTGCATATAAACTTTTTGCAGTTTCATGTACAATCCATGTTTTTTGCTACATTTGTATAGGAAAATGTTCATTTGAAAAAGGCCTTTGAGGTCTTTTTAATGATAATAACTCTTGAATTATATAAATTCTTTAGTCTTAGCAACTTGGCTTTAGCCATAAATTAGATTTATCTGTATAAATCTTTCTGTTAAATTTGTAGATTTTTTTTCTGCTCAATTTTTTAAATATTCAACATTCCCAATTTTAAAGATATAAAATTGTAGTCAGTTTTAATGACTAATTTAGAAGAGATAAATTCATAGAAGAAATATTTTAGTTTTTATATCTGGATGCTATAAATTTTTAGCCATTCTTCCTGTTCTATAAAGCTGTAATTACTACTAAAAATTAGAATGAGAGGGGTTTTGTGGGTTTTCTTATGAATTATATCTCAAGAGTTATTTTAGCTAGTAGATAGAACATGAATTGGAGAAGGGCAAAGACTAGAAGCAAGAGCAATTAAGATTTTATTACAATGCTTTCTTTACCTTCCCCAGTTAAAATTGTCCCCTCAGTTCCTTTAAGACAAACTTAGATACCTCTTCTATAAAGTCTTTATTGATCTTCAAAACTTGCAATTCTCCCAGAAGTCTCTTCTTTGATCTTTCCTATTCATTCTTCATATACTATATTGATTTTTGTGTAAATTTTTTGTGAATGTGTCATACCAGTGTAGGAGGCAATTAGATGGTTCAGTAAATAGAGTCAGGAAGACCTGAGTTCAAATTTTGCTTTAGACACTTACTAGCAATGTGACAAGGTTTAATCTTTGTTTGCCTTAATCCACTGGAGAAGGAAATGGCAAACCACTCCAATACCTTTGTCACAAAAAATCCCATGGACAATATGTTTCTGGGATTTTGAAGAGTTAGATGCAATTGAACAACAACAACTTGCCACTATTCAAGAATACAAGTTTTTGTGGACAAAGACAATACCTTTTCATCTTTGTATCTTCTCTGTCAACCTTAATAAATGCCTAATAAACTAAAGCATTTTCCTTTTCAGGGATACCTATAACAACGTTGTACTATCTATCTTTCCTTCAGTACTTCCTTTTTTATTCTGCACTTAAAAAAATGTTTAAGGCTTTTTAAATGTCTTTCACTACTAACGAACTTTCTTCTCTTTTTCAAATAGAAACCCTCACTTATTACAAATACATATAGAGAAGAAAAACAGATCAAAATGTTGGCCATATCAGAGGATACATAATATTCTGTGCCTCTGTCTTCATTTCTTTGTCAAGTAGGATGAGGTATATTTCATCCTAAGTCTTTTGAAGACTTTGACAAAGATTCATCTTCACACATTATTATTGAACTCATCATATAAATTGTTCTCCTTTTTTCACTCTATATTGTTCATACAAGAAGTTTTTACATATTTCTCTCAGATATTCATCATTTTTCTTAGTATAATTAAATTTCCTTATATTCTGATTCCATATTTTGTTCAGCCATAACCCAATTAATTGGTACCTATTTTGTTTCTAGATCTTCGTTACAACAAAAGATGCTACTTGAAATATTATTGTTTATACAGGTCCTTTCCCTCTACCCTTGAACTCCTTGGGTTCATGTCTAATAATGGTAGCATAGTTTATTGAGTTTGGGGACATAATATTAATAGTTGAACCCAATTAATAATTCTTTGAACAGTCCATGAGTGTGCATGTCTTCCTACAACATCTCTAACACTTATTATTTTCCTCTTTTGTCATTTTTGCCAAGTTGGTGATGTGGGATAGAACAACAGACTTTGTTTTCATTTGTCTTTGTGATTAGTTTTTTCACGTGGTAGTTTACTTTTCTTTTTCTCTCTCTCTCTCTCTCTCCCCTCATTTTTCTTCTTCTCTTTCTTCTCTTCTGCTTTTCTTTCTTTCTTTCTCTTCTTCTTCTTCTTCTTCTTCTTCTTCTTCCTTTTTCTTCTTTTCTTCCTTTTTCTTCTTTTCTTCCTTCTCCTTTTTTGTTTATTTTCTTTGTCCATTTTTGGGAATGGATCATAAATTTAGAATTGTAAGGATCCTTAGAGGCTATTGAGTTCAATTTCCTCTTCTTATTCTCAAGTTTGTATAAAAAAGAAATTTGTTGTGAAAAATTTTATCCAATTATTTTGATTATTATTCTGTTTATTTTGGTCATGCAAAAGCTTTTCAATTTTATTTGATCAAGCTGGTCTATTTCATGATTATCTCTGTTCTTTAAGAATTCTCTCCTAAGCTAGACTGTGAAAGATATCTCTAACTTGTACTCTAATGTTTTAATATGACCTTTTACATTTAAATAATTACTCATTTTGAATTTATTGTGCAATATGACATGAGATGTTTGTCTAAGCCTACTTTTCCATATTGCTTTCTACTTCTCCTAGCACTTTTTGTCAGATAGAATCTCCTCACTGAAATAATTGGTGTCCTTTTCTGTAGCAAAGAAATTCAAGGGAGAGTGACACCTAAAAGGAGATCTTAAGGATTCCTTTCACAAAGGGAAAAATGACCTTTAAGCAAATAGACACTTCAGTTTACCAGGGGAATTCTATGAACCCAGTCTCCTCGGAGACCTTGTGTGTTCAATACAAGAGTGTGCCCCCAGTTGGGGTGAAGTTTTCTGTAATAGTTGTACTTAACTATCTACTTACTGTAGTAAAACTATTTTTAAAAGCTTATTTATTCTGTCTGACAATCAGTTGAGAGCCCATTGTGTTGGAGTTAAAAGTAATATAACTAGAAATTCTCAACCTCAGCACTTCAGGTTTACACCCCTAATACTTGGATCCTAGGAGGTTCTGGCCCCTCATCCTACCAGTACAAGTGGGAGGTAGGTCTTGTTTCATTCTTCTTTCAAGTTTGTTTCACTTATCAACTTCTCTGTTTTTTTTCACCAATAACAATTTTTTTTTCATGATTCCTGTTTTCTGCTATAATTTGAAATCTGGAACTTCTAGATCCTTTCCTTCCTAATTTTTTCATTGTTTCCCTTAGAATTTTGTTTTTGAAATGAATACCAAATTGTTTTTATGTTACTGATTTATGATATAATTTGAAATTGATATTGCCAATCCTACTTCTTTCTTTTTTCATTATTTCTTTGCACTTCTTGATCTTTTGTTATTATTTTGTTTATAATTATAAAATAACATCTTGGTAGCTTGATTGGCATGGCACTAATCTTGTTTATTTAGGAAGCATATTTGCATGGCTCAAACTTAGCAATTAATATCTCCAATTATCTTAACTCTTTAAAAAGTATTTTGTAGTTCTATTTATAGAAGACCTAAGTGTATCTTAGTAGGTAGACTTCAGATATTTTATATGATTTTATAGTTATTTTGGTTGGAATTTCTTTTTCTATCTTTTGCTGCCAAGTTTCATAAGCAATATAATTCAGCTCTTTATTTTGTTGGAGCTAAGAAAGAATGAAAAAACAAATTAGAAAACTAGATTCAAGATCTCTTTTCAAATTCTGATAGCTAAAGTTCTTTGGCCTTCAAATGTCTATTTGTGTTTAAAAGAATGATCAAAACATGACTGTGAAATCATTAGAAAGATTTGGAATTCTTCTGCTTACCACTAAGAAATTTATATTTCTTTGAGTGAATATTTGATTGCTTGAAGTAAGTATTACATCTGTGCCCATAATAATATTCATAACATATGCTTTAGGGTTCACAAAGTGCCTTACAAATACTACCTCGCAATTATCATGCTGTGTGGAGTAGGAACTTTTATTATCCCCATTTTAGAGATGAGGAAAGTAAGGCCAAAAGAGAATGTGATTTACCAATCACTCATAGATAAATCTGATGTAAGATTCAAGTTCAGGTCTTTCTGACTCCTAAGTCCAACACTCTACTTATTGTGACACCTAGCTGCCTCTTTACTTAAGAGATTATGAACTTTACCCAAATAATTCACTTTATTACAGAATACAGTAGTCTTTTGACACATTTAAAAATAGGAATTATTTTATGACATTATTTATTTAATTTTTATTTTATATTTTATTTATAATATATTTATTATTTATTTTAATAAAGCTTTTTATTTTCAAAACATATACGTGGATAATTTTTCAACATTAAATCTTGCAAAGTCTTGTGTTCCAAATTTTCCCCTTCTTCCCCCACTCCCCTAGATGGCAAGTAATCCAATGTATGTTAAACATGTTCAAAAATATGTTAAATCCAATATACAGTATACTTATTCATACAATTATTTTGCTGCATAAGAAAAATATGATATTATTTAAAGGTAACTTTCTGAGATATCTAAGTGGAATAGTGAATAAAAGGTTGGATCTAGAGTCAGGAAGACTTGAGTTCAAATTTCACTTCAGAAAATTACTAACTGTATGACCTGTGATAAGTCATTTAATCTCTGTTTGCCTTGGTTTCCTCAACTGTAAATGGGGACAGTAATAGCACTTTTTCCCAGGGGCATTATGAAGATCACATGAGATAATACTGGTAAAATGCTTAGAAAATTGCCTGGCACAAAGTAGACACTAAATCCTTATTTCTTTTAATTTCATTACATTTCTTACAATAATGGGTCAAAAGAAAACATTTTTAAAAATATTAGTGGATTAGAAATCTATATATAAAATGTGACTATTATATATTTGATTTATATACATGACATATGATTCTATGTTATTATAGATATTATTGTATATTGTGTTCCTTATGGTATGTTATATTATTATATACTTATAAACAATATATTATTGTATCATACAGGAAACGATATAGCACTCATTTCAAAAAAAGAAAATTATAATAATTTGGTAAAGGAATTTATATTTAGTTCATTTATTTGATGGAAAAGGAATGAGAGGAAATGAAAAAGCTATAAATGTATTTAACAAGTAGATGGTAACAAGAACTATTTAGAAAACGAAAATGAAAACTACCTGATCAACTGAAAAATTAGGCAAACAAAATTGTTAACCTATTTGGAAGGGAAAACTCTTTTCACTGCTTGGTCTCAGTTTTATCTTAGTAATTTTTTCTTCTTCTCCCCTTAACTTCATCTATCCCCAAGACAGCAAGCAAAAAGAGTTGTTATAAATATTTTTGTACATGTGGGTCCTTTTCCATTTTTTATGATCTCTTTAGGATACAGACCTAGCAGTGTTATTGTTGGGTCAAATGGTATATACACTTTATCATCATCATTATTATTATTATTATTAATTTTATTTAATAATAACTTTATATTGACAGAATCCATGCCAGGGTAATTTTTTTACAAAATTATCATTTGCACTCATTTCTGTTCCGATTTTTCCCCTCCCTCCCTTTACCCCCTCCCCTAGATGGCAAGCAGTCCTATATATGTTAGATATGTTACAGTATATCCTAGATACAATATATGTTTGCAGAACTGAACAGTTCTCTTGTTGCACAGGGAGAATTGGATTCAGAAGGTAAAAATAACCCGGGAAGAAAAACAAAGATGCAGATAGTTCACATTCGTTTCCCAGTGTTCTTTCTTTGGGTGTAGCTGCTTCTGTCCATCATTTATCAATTGAAATTCAGTTAGGTCTCTTTGTCAAAGAAATCCACTTCCATCAGAATACATCCTCATACAATATCCTTGTTGAAGTGTATAATGATCTCCTGGTTCTGCTCATTTCACTTAGCATCAGTTCATGTAAGTCTAGCCAGTCCTCTCTGTATTCATCCTGCTGGTCATCCTTACAGAACAATAATATTCCATAACATTCATATACCACAATTTACCCAGCCATTCTCCAATTGATGGGCATCCATTCATTTTCCAGCTTGTAGCCACTACAAACAGGGCTGCCACAAACATTTTGGCACATACAGGTCCCCTTCCCTTCTTTAGTATCTCTTTGGGGTATAAGCCCAATAGAAACACTGCTGGATCAAAGGGTATGCACAATTTGATAACTTTTTGGGCATAATTCCAGATTGCTCTCCAGAATGGTTGTTTTCGTTCACAACTCCACCAACAATGCATCAGTGTCCCAGTTTTCCCGCATCCCCTCCAACATTCATCATTATTTTTTCCTGTCATCTTAGCCAATCTGACAGGTGTGTAGTGGTATCTCAGAGTTGTCTTAATTTGCATTTCTCTGATCAATAATGATTTGGAACACTCTTTCATATGAGTGGTAATAGTTTCAATTTCATCATCTGAAAATTGTCTGTTCATATCCTTTGACCATTTATCAATTGGAGAATGGCTTGATTTCTTATAAATTTGAGTCAGTTCTCTATATATTTTGGAAATGAGGCCTTTATCAGAACCTTTAATTGTGAAGATGTTTTCCCATTTTATTGCTTCCCTTCCAATCTTGTTTGCATTAGTTTTGTTTGTACAAGGCTTTTTAATTTGATGTAATCAAAATTTTCTATTTTGTGATCAGTAATGGTCTCTAGTTCATCTTTGGTCCAAATTTCTCTCTCCTCCACAAGTCTGAGAGATAAACTATCCTATGTTCCTCTAATTTTTTAATAATCTTGTTTTTTATGCCTAGGTCATGGACCCATTTTGATCTTATCTTGGTATATGGTGTTAAGTGTGGGTCCATGCCTAGTTTCTGCCATACTAATTTCCAGTTATCCCAGCAGTTTTTATCAAATAATGAATTCTTATTTGTGACCAAAGATGAACTAGAGACCATTACTGATCACAAAATAGGAAATTTTGATTATATCAAATTAAAAAGCCATTGTACAAACAGAACTAATGCAAACAAGATTAGAAGGGAAGCAACAAAATGGGAAAACATCTTTACAGTTAAAGGTTCTGATAAAGGCCTCATTTCTAAAATATATAGAGAACTGACCCTAATTTATAAGAAATCAAGCCATTCTCCAATTGATAAATGGTCAAAGGATATGAACAGACAATTTTCAAATGATGAAATTGAAACTATTACCACTCATATGAAAGAGTGTTCCAAATCACTATTGATCAGAGAAATGCAAATTAAGACAACTCTGAGATACCACTACACACTTGTCAGATTGGCTAAGATGACAGGAAAAAATAATGATGAATGTTGGAGGGGATGCGGGAAAACTGCGACACTGATGCATTGTTGGTGGAGTTGTGAACGAATCCAACCATTCTGGAGAGCAATCTGGAATTATGCCCAAAAAGTTATCAAATTGTGCATACCCTTTGATCCAGCAGTGTTACTTCTGGGCTTATATCCCAAAGAAGGGAAAGGGACCTGTATGTGCCAAAATGTTTGTGGCAGCCCTGTTTGTAGTGGCTAGAAACTGGAAATTGAATAGATGCCCATCAGTTGGAGAATGGCTGGGTAAATTGTGGTATATGAATGTTATGGAATATTATTGTTCTGTAAGGAATGACCAGCAGGATGAATACAGAGAGGACTGGCTAGACTTACATGAACTGATGCTAAGTGAAATGAGCAGAACCAGGAAGATCATTATACACTTCAACAAGGATATTGTATGAGGATGTATTCTGATGGAAGTGGATTTCTTTGACAAAGAGACCTAACTGAGTTTCAATGGATAAATGATGGACAGAAGCAGCTACACCCAAAGAAAGAACACTGGGAAACGAATATGAACTATTTGCATTTTTTATTTTCTTCCTGAGTTATTTTTACCTTCTGAATCCAATTCTCCCTGTGCAACAAGAGAACTGTTCGGTTCTGCAAACATATACTGTATCTAGGATATACTGCAACATATCTAACATATATAGGACTGCTTGCCATCTAGGGGAGGGGGTGGAAAGAGGGAGGGGAAAAATCGAAACAGAAGCGAGTGCAAGGGATAATGTTGTAAAAAATTATCCTGGCATGGATTCTGTCAATATAAAGTTATTATTAAATAAAATTAAATTTAAAAAATATAATGAATTCTTATCCCAAAAGTTAGGCTCTTTGGGTTTGTCAAACACTAGATTGCTATAGTTGACTATTCTGTCTTGTGAACCTAATCTTTTCCACTGATCAACTAATCTATTTCTTAGCCAATACCAAATGGTTTTGGTGACTGCTGCTTTATAATATAATTTTAGATCAGGTACAGCTAGGCCACCTTCATTTGATTTTTTTTTTTCATTAATTCCCTTGAGATTCTCGACTTTTTATTGTTCCATATGAATTTTGTTGTTATTTTTTCTAGATCATTAAAATATTTTCTTGGAAGTCTGATTGGTATAGCACTAAATAAATAGATTAGTTTAGGGAGTATTGTCATCTTTATTATATTCGCTCGGCCTATCCAAGAGCACTTAATATTTTTCCAATTATTTAAGTATGACTTTATTTGTGTGGAGACTTTTTTGTAATTTTGCTCATATAATTCCTGACTTTTCTTTGGTAGATAGATTCCCAAATATTTTATGCTATCAACAGTTATTCTGAATGGAATTTCTTTTTGTATCTCTTGCTGTTGGGTTTTGTTGGTGATGTATAAAAATGCTGAGGATTTCTGGGGATTTATTTTGTATCCAGCTACTTTGCTAAAATTATGAATTATTTCTAATAGCTTTTTAGTAGAATCTCTGGGGCTCTCTAGGTATACCATCATATCATCTGCATATATACACTTTTAATATTGGGCATAGTTCCAAATATTCTCTAGAATGCTTGGGTCAGTTTACAACTCTATTGACAATGCATTAGTATCTTAGTTTTCTCACATCTCCTCCAACATTTATCATTTTCTGTCATCTTAGGCAATCTGACAGGTATCAGTTGATACCTCAGAATGTTTTAATTTCCATTTCTCTAATTGATAGTGATTTTGAGCAGTTTTTCATATGACTATAGATAGCTTTAATTTCTTCATCTGAAAATTGCCTATTCATATCCTTTTGCCATTTATTAATTGGAGCGATGTGTTGATTAGTTTTGCTGAACTTTCTTTCCCTGCTTCTTCCTTAGTCTTATACAAAATGGCTTATTAGATGGGGGAGAGGAAAGAGCTATGTTCAGAAATGAATGTGAGATAAAAACAAAAGATATCAATAGAAATGTGAAATTTAAAATACATATGCTAAAAACTAAAAGAGATATCAAAGAAGAAAGTAAGAAATTTACGTTATGGGAATGGTAGCAAATGCGAAATTGTCAAAAAGAATGGTGATTAAAGTGTAACACTGAACACTTTCTTTTCATGTGCAGAATGAGAATCATATATTTGCATTTAATGTTCAATACAGAATGTAATAGGAGTTTTTGTGTTTGTGGGAGATCTGATTTGATAATAGTTAATATTTTAGATGAAAAGAAAATATTATTAGATGTAATCTATGCACCTCATCCTACTCCCATAATATGAACACCCTTCTATGCCCCACCTTATAATATTCCCTCTCCATTTCTTTGTAGATTTTAGAGGATGCTATACTCTTTATAGTATATATATGTATTGTTCCCTACTTAACCCAATTCTGATGTAAGTTTTCAGAACTACCAACTCTCCTTCTTCCTGTAATGCTTTTGTTTTGGTTCTTCCTCTGCACCTCATTCATATAGCATAATTACTATTTTTACACTTTTCCTAGACAGTTTTGCTTTTTAGAGTGAGATTATCCTCAGTTCTGCCTCAATCTTAGTTTTGAGCTCCCCAATTACTGATCTCAATCTTAAACATATAGTATACAATTCCACGTAACAAACACACAATTTGTTTTTGTTGAGTCCCTTGAAATTATTCTTTGATTTTAACTCTTATATGTTAAATTTTCTATTAAGTTCAGGTTAGCTTGAGACATCTCCAAGTTCATTGAATGTCCTTTTTTTTGTTGTTGTTGTTCAATATTTTGATTAGTTTTGTTGGATATCCTATTTTTGGTTTCAAGCCTACTTCTTTTGATTGTCGATATATATTATTATGGATCCTTTGGTCATGGTTCCTATGTTTTAAAATAATTTCTGGATATTTGTGGTGCTTGAAATTCTTTATCCACAAGTATTCCCATTTCCTTTTTTTTTCTTTCATCACTTTTTTCACTTACATTTGCTTGTGTATATTATTTAGTCTTTCTACTTCCTCCATTCCTTATTTCTCTTTTTCTCGTCTCTATGGTCTTCCCTCCCCACCTTCTCTAGTGTCAGTTTTTTTCTGTTTATATATACATATATATGTTAGACTTAATCACCTCCTTTTTTTTCTAGCCTCCTAATTTACACCTCTATCTTCACCCACTCTCTTCCATCCAACAAATTCCATTATTTACATTCTCAGACTCTTTAGTGTCTTGCAAACTGAAATCAATAACCTTGGATTCTACTTCTATCTACTATTCACTATGTTTTTGACTTT
This sequence comes from Antechinus flavipes, assembly GCF_016432865.1. Lineage (NCBI taxonomy): Eukaryota > Metazoa > Chordata > Mammalia > Dasyuromorphia > Dasyuridae > Antechinus > Antechinus flavipes. The sequence continues at coordinate 540,838,030 of NC_067399.1, forward strand.
GGTCAGTTCATATAGCCTCTGAGTTATAGTTTCTACATATAGAAAGGTACAAGGTTATATTTATATAGTAGTCCCTTTCAGAAAAAAAATACTTTATGATATCATGGCTTCTATTTTACTTTGCCTTTTTTTTTACATTCTGTCCTTGTTCATTCAACAATCATTTATTAAGCATTTGTTTTGAGTCTTTTATTCCTGCTAAGTATATGGAGGATGTAATAGAAACAGGTCTCACTTGGAAATTGAGCTAAAGGATTTCTAAAATTTCTTGTAGCTTTAAATTCTATGATTCTGTAACATGCAACACCTAACTTTTTTTTTAATTCAGTAGTATTTTATTTTTCCAATTATACATATAGTTTTCAACATTCATTTTTGTGAGATTGAGTTCCAATTTTTTTCTTCCTAAGACAGCAAGCAATCTGATATAGATTATATAAGAACAATCATTTTAAACATATTTCCATAGTAGTCATGTTGGAAAAGAAAAATCAGAACAAACAAAGGTGAAAATAGTATGATTTGATCCATATTCAAACTCCACAGTTCTTTTGTTGACTGCAGGTGTCATTTTCCATCCCAAGTCCATTGGAATTGTTTTGGATTACTGAAGAGCTAAGTTTATCATAGTTGATTATCATATAATCTTGCTTCCACTCACTTCATTCCTGGTTTGGCTCACTTAGCATCAGTTCATTTAAGCCTTTCCAGGTTTTTTTGAAATCTGCCTGTTCATCATTTCTTGTAGAACAATAATATTCCATAACATTCATATACCATAACTTATTCAGCCATTCCCCAACTGATGGGCATCCTCTCAATTTCCAACTCCTTGCATCTCAAAAAGAGCTGCTACAAATACCTTTGCATATGTGGTTCCTTTTCCCTTTTTTATATCATCTTGGGGATACAGACTCAGTAGTAACAATATAACTAGAGGACAATCCATATGAACATAGAATGTCAGTGCTAGAAAGGTCCTTAAATGATTTATTGAACAACAATTCACAAACATTGATTAAATGATTCATACCTGCAAGACATTGTGCCAGTCCAAACTTTGTACTTGCAAATGAATAAATGAGCCTCATAAATAGGTTAGGGAACTTGTCCAGGTCACCCATGGGACACTCTCTCTTAGTGTGTTTTTATAGTCATTCAGAGTAAAGGAAAACTCAGTTGTGAAACTTTTTCTGAGAAGTTTTTGTGGAAGAGATTAGTCTTTTTTTCATTGGGAGTTATATCTTGGCATTTTGGCACCAAGGTTAAAGTCATTCTTGGAGTTGGGGGAAGGTAAGGAAAAGTAGGGGAGATGGAGACCTTGAGGTTTTTGTGCATTACCATCACCATTACCCCAAGCTTCCTGTGTAATATGGTTTTTCAAGTCAGAAGGAGCAGGCCTAACCCCTTAGTATCTAATTAAAGTTTTGTTTTTCTTCATCTGGTGTCCCAGAACTATAAGAGTTTCTGTTTCTCTTGGAATTAGAGGCTAGAAAGAAGGATTTGTTCTGTCTTAGTATTTGTTATTGATTGATTGATTGGCAAGACTTTCACCTTTATCAACTGGTTATTCTCCGTACTAGGGTAGGCAGATTCCATGTATCCCAAACTCAGCATTAACATCTGATGTGACAAAAATCCTTTTACTATGTTCTCATCCTTGTTTGTCATACTTTTCACTATAGTCCATATCCTCCTTTGTTTTCCGGTACCATTGTGCACTCCAAAATCTCCACTTTAACATTAATAAAGTCTCCTTTATATTGAATCTTTTCATTATATATTCTTTTCTTCTTGCCCTAAGGGAAACTTGGCTTTCTTCAGGAAGACTCTATATAGTCTATCCCCCTCTCCAGTACTGGTTGTTCCTTCTGTCTTTCTATCCGCTCCAAAACATTGGACCAGGAGGAATAAGCATAGTCTTTGTTTCCATTTCCTTTTTTATTTCCCATCTTCATACAGCCTCTTTCTAAGTCTGCTATTGTCCATCAATTGTCCATCAATTGTACATCAATTGTACATCTTTGTCCACCAATTTAGCTACTTCCCAAAAAGGACTTGGCCCTTGAAAGTTCTGTGTTCATTCTGGCGGTTATGTGATTCACTCTGCTGAGAAGGGTTAGGGAAGTAATAAGTACTCTGTGGTTCTCAGGAAGTGGGTAACCTCCTCCTCTGACGTATACTTCTTTCTGAGTGGCTGCTACTCATCTTAAGAAATATGGTATGTGTTTGACATTAACTTAATTAGAACTAACTCTGATGCTCCATCTACTGGAACTATCACCTTTTCCCTAAACTGAATATATTTCATTGGGTTCTATACACATGACTTTAGCATAATGGAGTTATTCCTTAGATAGAGGAAGCTATGACATGTCTCTCAGTTACTGGAAATAAGAACTGAAGGTATTCTCAAGGCAACAGAGAGGAGAGCAGAATGAAAGCAGCGGGGTATCTTCACTATGACTAACTCCCTAATCTGCAAGTTATAAACCAGCACTTAGTGATCCCTACCAGCAAAAGGACATGGAGCAGAAACAGAATGGTCACAGGAACTAAGTTGACACCAAGGGCTCTTCCTAGCTCATGTCCCACACCATGAAGAAGAGCCAAAACCCGGATCTAAGGGTTGCTTCAATCTCAAAAGGCCACTAGGTAGCTTAATGGATAGAGAACTCTATCTGAAATCAAAAAGATCTGAAATAAAATATACTCAGATACACTTACTAGTTATGTGACCCTGGACAAGCCACTTACTGTCTTCTACCACAGTTTCCTCATCTGTAAAAATGGGTATAATAGTAGCATCTCCTTCCAGGATTGTTATTTGTTTTTCATTCTTGAAGAAGACCGTGCCATCATGACTTGCAAGTAAGTTGAGTTTAAGTGCAGCTAGGTTAGCAGCAAAGTTACCTGCTTCTGTCTCTCCTCCGAGTCATCTAGGTCCAGTGGCAAGATATAGATTAGGGTGCCTGGAGATGGCCCTGGATGCAGTGAGAGTCCTTGGCCTTTTAAAGTTAAGGTCTTTCCCAGGTCTCAGTTTGTCTGAGGAAATCCCCCATTCAGTGATTAGGCTTAGATGAGAAATCCAGGATTGTTGTGAGTATCAAATGAAATTATATTTATGAAGGATTTATAAACTTTAAAATTCTATATAAATGCTGGTTATGATGAGAAGGAGGAAGAAGAGAATGATGATGAAAAGAAAACCCTTTTTGTCAAAACCAATGCTATCACTTGTACTGTTGCTCCCATAACTTTACATTTCCTCTTGGAGTTTTCCCCCCATGATCATTAACTCTCTTTTTCAGTCTCTCCTTATTCATCAGTTCCTTCTCTACTTCCTGTAAACTTGCATACATCTCCATCCTTATACAACCTTCACCTGGCCCTACCAGTCCCTCAATCTGTCATCCTATGTTCCTTCTCCTTTGTATTGCCAAATTCCTAGGAATTATGTACACTTACTGACTTTGTTTCCTCTCCACTCATTTATTTTTCAGCCATTTACAAATAGGTTTTTGACCATAAAACTCCATTAAACCTGTTTTCTCCAGTGTCTTCTTCCCAATTCTCATTTATTTTGACCTTTCTGTACCTTTTGACACTGTTAAACACTCCATCTTCCTTTTTCCTTTCGTCTCTCTTCCTTGGGTTTCTATGACGCTTCCATATAGATTCTTCTAGTTATCTGATTATTTAGTTTTCTTTGTTGAATCAATATCCATAAATCTCCCCTCTACATATGAATTCTGTCATTACACACTGTGATAATGTTCATTCCATGGTTTCAATTATCATCTGTATGGATAACTCTAAGATCCAGGCTTAACCTCTTTCCTGACCTCCAGTCAGATATCACCAGTTTCTTGTTTGGACCTTTTGTACTTGATGTCCTGTAGCCATCTCAAACATAAGATTTCTGAAACCTCTCATCTTTTCCTGAATTTCTTTTTTTTCTGTTGAGGGTGATGCTATCCTTCCAGGTTCACAAGTTTACAATCTAGGAATCATCATCAGCTCCTCCTATCTACTAATCAGTTGAATAATTTTCTCAGTTCTTCCTCTGTGATATCTCTTATACCCATTACTTTCTTGAATCCTAACCTGAACCCTAGGTTAGACCTTGACTTCTTGTCTAGACCATTGTAGCCTTTTAATATCTCTTGTCTTTTCCCTCTAGCCAAATTCCTGTTCCTATAACCAGTGATATTCTAAAGCACTAATTAATGTTACTGAAACTCCAGGGACTCTGTTACTTTTAGGATCAAATAAAAACTTCTCTTTTTTGACATTTCAAGCCATTCACAATTAGTTCCAGTCTATTTTCCTGTTTTCCATACATTACTTCCATTCAGGTATATTATGATTTAGCTCAACTAGCTTTATTGTCCCTGAAATATGACATTCCTTCTCTTATATTTGCTTTTGCATAGACTGTCTCTTATGTCTGCGATGCACTCTATTTGCTTCTAATTTTAAAAATCTCTAGTTTCTTTTAAAGTTCAGCTTAAACGTCACTTAATGAGACCTTGATATTGATGCATTTATGCACTAAATCCTATGTATTTGTGTTTAACTCTCTTAATTCTGTTTCAGATTAAAAATGAGATTCATGTCATAGCTTTTCCTACTTCTTCTTCCAACATTCTTCTCGAACATCTAAGTTATAACTTCTATCTCCTTCTAATTCCATTCTACATAACTCATTTTACCTTTAGTTCCTTGTTTTAAAATTCTCAGAACAAACTAATCCATACAGCAGCAATATTCTTTGAAGGTATTAAGGATTCTTTGAAGGTTCTGCAAGCATGTTTGTTTCTTCTCCTACTATTGGAATGTTAGTACTACATGCATTACCATACATGTCTTTCCAATTTCTTAGGTAAATTTACCTTTCTAGATTCCTCTGGATTCTTGTTTTGTATTTCCAAGTAGCTGTTTAGCTTTTTCATCAAGAATACTTACGAGTTATTTATTCCTTTTAGGTCCATTCTTCTCTCACTTCCCATTCTTCTATCCACAAGATAATGCTTAAGTTTGTAGGGTATTGTAATGCTTAGGTTTGTAGGATATTTTTCTTGCTTATAAGTATTTCCCCCCACATTTTTGAATACTTTATTCCAAGAATTCGTCTTGCTTATAATACAAGCACCCAGGTTTTGTGCGATCCTAATAGTGGTTCTTTAATATTTCTAAATGCTTGCAGTGTTTTTTCTTTGTCAGAGCTCTGGAGTTGTTCTTTGACATTCCTGGGACTTTACCTTTTGAGGTTCCTTTCATAAGGGGATCAATAAGTTCTCTCTAGTTTTTCTTTGTCTTCTGGTTCTTAAAGAGCTCACAGTTTTTATTATTTTTGGATAATATAGGACCCAGTCTTTTTATAAATTATGGTTGTTAGAGAGTCTAATGATTCTTAAATGATTTTTCCTTGACTTAATTTTCAGGACAATTGTTTCTTCTTATGGGAAACATTTTACATTTTCTTGTTTTTCATTTTTTTTATTTTGTTTTAATGTTCTTAGTGTGTTAAGAGTTTTTGATGTTTATTTTTTTATTTTGATGTCTATTGTTGGGAGTTTTGAGTTCATAATTTAAGTAAGGTTTAGTACTTTCTCTTCTAAGCTTCATTTACCTTTCAATTATTTCCTTCAAAACATTTATCTCTTACTTCATTTCTTCTAGATATTCATGAACTCCTTGTGATTTTTTTTCTTTGAGCCTCTGTTTGGATTGTTACAATATGGCATTCTTTTGGGGCTGGATTTTTTTTTTGGAGGGGGGGGATGGAGCATCTCTAAATCTGTAATTATTTATTTTGATTGATACCTTTGATTTATTTGTTTCAGAATTGGGAATTTGTGCCAGGAACAGATTTGACCCCTTGCTGTTCAGTAAGGTAAGGTGGTCAACCCTACTTAGTCTCTTCTTGAGACACTTATGTTCCTATGCTGATCTCTTAATTCTCTTCCCTCTCCTTCCTTCCCCCTCAGGCCACCCTGAGTATTGAGATTCAAAATACTGGATGTTCAAGGTTTTCTTTAGCTTTTCAGACAGTGTTAGATACTTTCTTTTTTCTTTTTATTATAGTTTTTTTTATTGACAGAACATATGCATGGATAATTTTTCAACATTGACACTTCTGCTCCAATTTTTCCCATCCTTCCTTCCACTCCTTCCCCTACATGGCACGCAGTCTCCTACATGTTAAACATGTTAAAGTATATCTAAAATACAATATGTGTGTACATATTTATATAGTTCTCTTGTTGCACAAGAAAAATTGGATTTAGAAAGGTAAAAATAAGGGTTAGATATTTTCCTTGGAAACCCTGAGCTACCAAATTGTTCATCTAAGAATTGTTGTGCTGCTCCTGGTAACTTCCAAAATGCTATGCATTTTCTGCACATTACACCTACCGGGGGTTTACCTGGGAAACCCTCCATTTTTTTTTTTCTTTGGACACAGAACCTTGCATCATTACTACTGGGAAGCTACTGCCTTATTTGCTTATACTAGTGCTGGGCTTTGCTAATTGTTCACTTTCTTAATGTTCTACACTTCTGGCTGATTTTTTTACTATAGTCCTGGAGTAAAAGAAATAACTTGATTATTATTCTATTTGGTCCAAATTTCATAATTTAGCTGTAGTTGGTATGGGAAAATGGATAATTTGCCTCCATTCAGGAAGCCCATTTTTGTCTGAAAGATGAAACTTTTCCTTATTCCCTCCTCTGTTTACTAGAACCTTCTCTCTCTACATTTTGCCAAAATATAGAGAGTAGAGAGTGCTCTCTTGAGAACAAGGTTATTACATCTTCTCAAGAGTTCTCAGGTACCCAGAGGGGTTAAAGTATTAATTTTCTGCCATTAGCTCAGGCCTTTACTGGTTGACCCTTATTTTAGGGAGCCAAAAAATAGTATCTCAGTTCCATTTAGCCACTTAAAGTTGATTGTTTTTATAAAGGGATGATATAGCAATGCAAGAACAAAGCTACAAACATTTCCCTCTAACAACTAAGGATTATAATTCCTCCAAAACACCTAAGACTGGAGAAAGGGAGATTAGATCCAAAATTTAGTTTATATACTCAATGTAGCATGAGTTCTTATTCAAAGATGGAATTGTCATTGGATGATTAATCCTGGCATTTTCTAAGTGCTTGAGATGTCAAGAAGGCAAAATTATGGTCTCTGCCCTCAAGGAATTCATATTCTAATGAGGGAGACAATATTTGAAAAGTTGCACCTTCAAGATAAATACAATGGAAGGTAAATGGAAGGTTCCCTTTAGAGAGAAATAGAAAAGTGGACCAAAAAAAGCCTCCTATAGAATGTAGGATATGAACTGAGCCTTGAGAGAAATTAGGAAAACCAGGAGGCAGAGGTAAGAGGGAAAGCATTCCAGACATGGGGGACAGCCAGACTAAAGACAATGAGTAGGGAAATATTTGTGCAATAGGCCAGTGTCATTGGATCACCCAATATTTTGAGGGAAATAAATTGTAAAAAGACTGGAAAAGTAGGAAGGGGCTACATTGACATTGTAAAAGGCTTAAAAAGCCAAACTGAGGATTTTATATTTGATCCTTCAGGTAATGGGGAACCATTGTACTTTATTGAGTAGGGGGTGGTGATTTGGGGAGGTGACATGGACAGATCTGAACTTTAAGAAGATTTTATCTCATTAGATTCTTCTAAAAATAACCCTCTGAAGAATGAATCTGAGGGTATATTATTACACCCATTTTCTAGTGGAAAAAAATTCAAAAAGATCCAATCACAAGCTTTAAAGGCAAAGCTGAAACTGGTCCTCTAACTCCAGGTTCATTGTTCTTTCCGCTTTGTCATGTCTTCCCTAGTTGAAGCCATATATACAGTGAAATGTCATTTTAAATAAATATCATCCTTATTGTCAACGTTTTGACTGTAATAAAATATTTTTCTTTGCATTTACATAGAGAGAAATGAGTGATTGTACATTTGGTAAGCTCTGTAATATGTAACTTTTAGACATGTTAACAATTCTTGGCAAGAATTAATTTAAACTTTATTATTCTTTTTTAAATCAGAATTCTTCAAAGTCTGGAAGCTATAGCATTCTGAAGTGAGCATCTGTACTACTTTAGAGAAAAAGATTTCAGTGATATGTAAGTGTTTTTCTATTTTTATTGTAGATTGTTTCTATTAACTGTCTCTTGTATTCTTTTTTCTTTTGGTGAGGCATTGGAGTTAAGTGACTTGCTCAGGATTATATAACTAGTAATTGTCAAGTGTCTGAGGCCAGATCTGAATTCAAGTCCTCCTGACTCTATGGCAGATGTCTCTTTTGTATTCCTAATGAATTACAATGAAACTTCTCTTAACCATTTCCTTCAAATAACTAAAAGAAAAGCACATTGATATATTTTCATAAAATTTTTAAATAAATAATAAGAAAATTAACTGATTAAATAAATTGCTGAGGTATCTGGGTATCAGTATACAATCAAACTTCTTAAAAGCATCAAAGTTATAATGATCATATATTCTAAATGAAAAATCAGCTTATATCATATCATTTGGCCAAAGATGATTAAAGAATTAAAGAATTCACTACAAGAAGAAGAAATTTCTGGGAATCAAAAGTTCTGGATTCTACTCTAGCTCTTCCATTAAACAGCTGGATGATTTTGAACATGTCCTTCAATTCTGAATCTAGAGTTCCTCATTTGTAAAATGAGAATTATAAGACTTGTATTTGTCTCTGTTGCAGCTTTATTGTGAAGAAAGAGCTTTGTAAACATAAAAATGATTTTTTAAATGTGAGTTAGTCTGGTTAGCCTCTCTATATCCAAGTTTTTTCATCTGTAAACTAAAAGGACTGGACTAGATGTTCTCTTAGGTCTTTCCTAGCTCAAATTTTTAATTTTCTTGTCCAAGACTTAAATCTAGGTTATATATTTTTTTCAAAGATGAGAGTAAATATCCTACAGCAAAGAAGGCTTGAATAAAAACATATCTTTCCAATCTTTACCAGTTAGAGATTCATTGGATTAAGAAGTTGCTCTTTAAAATAGAAATAGCTACACCATCAATGCACTCCCCAAGAATCAGATGGATTTACAAATGGATTTAACAAAATTTAAATAACAATTCTCATTCTATGTAAACTGTTTGGAAAAAAAAGGGGAAGGAGTCCTACCAAGTTCCTTTTATGGCACAAGTATGGTGCTGAAAGAGCTAAAACCAGAGAAAGAAAATTATAGACCAGTTTCCCTAATGAATATTGATGCAAACATTTTAAACAAAATATTAACAAAGAGATAACAGCAACTTATCACCAGGATAATACTCTGACCAAGTGGTATTTAGATTAGGAAATGCAGGATTGGTTCAATATCAGGAAAACTATCAGCATAATTGACCATATCAATAACAAAACTAATAGAAATTATATGATTATCCCATATAGATAGAGATATCTATAGATAGATAGAGAATAGACTTTTGGAAAAATGCAATACCAATTCCTACTAAAAACACTAAAGATCATAGGAATAAATGGAGTTTTCCTTAAAACAATTAACAACATTTATCCAAACCCATTAGTAAGTATTATATGTAATGGGGATAAGCTAGAAGCATTCCCAATAAGATCTGGGTGAAACAAGGATATCTTGTTTATTCAGTATTGTACTAGGAATGTTGATTTTAGTAAAATGAGAAGAAAAAGAATTTGAAAGAATTAGAGTAGGCAATGAGAAAGTAAAACTATCTCTCTTTCCAAAGGTTATGATGGCATATTAAGAGAATCCTAGAGAATCAACTAAAAAAGTTTTTGAAACAATAATTTTAACAAAATTTCAAGCTATAAAATAAACCCGCATAAATTATTGGCATTTCTCCATATTAACAACAAAGCCCAGCAGAAGAGATAGAAAGAGAAATTTCATTTAAACCTTAGATAATATAAATTATTTGCTACTCTGTTTGCCAAGGCAAGAACTATATGAACACAATTACAAAACAGTTTTCACACTTATCAAGTCAATCTAAACAATTAGAAAAATATCAATTTCTCATGAGTAGGCCAAACTAATATAATAAAAATTACAATTCTACCTAAATTAATCTACTTGTTCAGTGCTATACCAATCAAACTGCCAAAAAATTATTTTATAGAGCTAGAAAAAGTAATAACAAAATTCATCTGGAAGAATAAAAGGTCAAGACTATCAAGGGTTAATTTAAAAAATGCAAAGAAAGGTGGCCTAGCTCTATCATACCTAAAACTGTATTATAAAGCAGCAGTCATGAAAAACCGTTTGGTGCTGGCTAAGAAATAAAGTGGTAGATCAGTGGAATATATTAGGTACACGAAACACAATGTCAATAACTATAGTATTCTAGTGTTTGAAAACCCAAAATCTCCAGCTTCTGGGATAAGAAATTATTTGACAAAACTAGTTGAAAAAACTGGAAATAGTATAGCAGAAACTAGGCATTGACCAATTCTATACCATTCTCTTAGATCCCATGCTTACCTTATTTCAAAGATAAAGTCTAAATGGGTTCATGATTTAGACATAAAGGGTCAATACTATAAGCAAATTAGGAGAGCAAGAGATAATTTAACTGTCAGATCTTTGGAGAAGGAAGGAATTTATCACCAAAAAAGAAATAGAGAACATTATGCAATATAAAATGGATAATTTTTATTACATTATTTATTATGAATTATTATTTATTACATCAAATAAAAAAGTTTCTGTACAAACAAAATGAATGCAGTGAAGATTAGAAGGGAGGCAGAAAGCTAGGCAATTTTTTGCAAGTCATTTGGGGTTAAATGACTATAGCATATATAGCATATATTTAATGTCTGAGACTGGATTTGAATTCAGTTCCTCCTCATTCCAAGATTGGTGTTCTATCCATTCTGACAAAGGCCTTATTTCTAAAACATAAAGAGATTTTTCTTTTGCAGTAAAATAATTGTATAAATATATGTACATTTATTGGATTTAACATATATTTTTAACATATTTAACATATATTGGATTGCTTGCCATCTGGGGAGAGATTGGGAGGAAGGGGAAGGGAAATTTGGAACATAAGGTTTTGCAAAGGTCAGTGTTGAAAAATTATCCATGCACATGTTTTGAAAATAAAAAGCTTTAATAAAAAAAGAAGTATGACAAATGTTAGAACAAAAAAAATAGACAGAGAACTGAGCCAAATTTTTAAGAATATAGATCATTCCTCAATTGAATAGATAATTTTCAGTTAAAGGTATTAAGCCATCTATAGTCATATGAAAAATGCTCTAAATCACATGTATTAGAGAAATTCAAATTAAAAATGTATAAGGTAACTCCTTACTCCTATCAGATTGGCTAAGATGACAGGAAAAGATCATGATCAATGTTGGAAGAGGATGTGGGAAAAGATTAATGCATTGTTGGTGGAATTGTGAACTGATCCAGCCATTCTGAAAAGTAATTTGGAACTATGCCAAAAGGGCTATAAAACTGTGCATACCCTTTGATCCAGTAATATCAGTACTGGGTCTGGATCCCAAAGAGATCTTAAAAATGGGAAAAGGACCTATATGTGCAAAAATGTTTGTAGCAGCCCTTTTTGTAGTGGCAAGGAATTGGAAATTGAGTGATTGGGGAAATTCCCCATCAATTGGGGAATGGTTGAGTAAGTTGTGGTATATGAATGTTATGGAATCCTATTTTATAAGAAATAATGTGAGCAAGCTGATTTCAGAAAAGCCTCAAAAGGGGCAAGCTGCATGGTGTAGGTGGTGTAGTGGAGAAAACACCAGCCCTAAAGTCAGAAGGACCTGAGTTCAAATCTGACCTCAGACACTTAACACTTCCTGGCTGTATAATCACTTAACCCCAATTGCCTCAGGGGGAAAAAAAAAGTTTAAAAAAAAAACAAACAAACTAAAAAATGAAATAGGAATAGTTAAGCCTAGCAGTCATTTATTTCATAATTTGAATAACTTTATTCAAATAATCAGATTCTTTTCTTTTCAACATTTAAATTGAGATTAAGACACTGACAAAATGGGAATTAGAGATGCCAAGAAAATGAACTAGCATAGGTATGGCACTGAAGCAGGGAGAATTAGATAGCCATAGGGCAGGCAGAAGATACCAAATAGAAATTTCTACTTGGCAATTTGCCTAGGGCCCTATTAACCAACATTCTTTTTGGGCCACTTAAATTTTAGTTGGCTCATAAAAATCATCTGTTTTCTTTATCTACAGTATATTACACCATCAGAATTCATAAATTACTATATTAATTTATGTTTATAGGAATTATCCCATTGATTCAATTATATTGCTTCTGGTTATAATTTTGATAAAGATAGGAAAGCAAATGTATACATTACTGAAAAGATTTTTAGTAACAGTTAAAATGAACTATTTTCTGGTTAAACCAGAAATTTCAGTGAATTAAGTACATATCCTATTTCATAAATAATCCAATTAACCAATTTTTTTCTTTAATTTGTAAGCATGTTTCATATCGTAAGCTATAGGCATATGTAAAATAGATACAAAGTCATTTGAGAGAGAAGGCATAAGTAAATAGCTGAGGAATCATGAATGGCTTCATGTTAAAGCAGGTATTTGAGTTTAGCCTTGGTGGGGGAAAGCATTCTAAGAGGTAGAGGTGGAGAGGAAACGGCATTACTGGAGACAGCTAGTACAAGGGCGAAATAATGAGTGATGGAATTTTGTGTGTGATAATCAGTTTGACCAGGTAAGTGAAGTGAAGAAGAGTAACCAACGAATCAATAAGGATTTATTAAGCCCTTATGACATGTAGGGCACAGTGCTAAGTGTTGGAGATATAAAGAAAAGTAAAATATGGTCTTTGCCCTTAGGAAATTTACATTCTGTTGGGAAAGACAGCAAGTAAACAAGTATATACATACAGTATATAATAAGTACAACATGGAATAGATGAAAGATCAACTTAGAAGGCAGGCAGGGCTGTAGCAGTGATCTAGACTATGAAGAATGTCTTACAGAAGATGGTATTAGAACTGAGACTTGAAACTAGTCAATCAATAATACTTTTGTGTCATAATGTCAGACACTATATCAAGGACTGGATATATAAAGAAGGACAAAAGACAGTGCCTAACCTCAAGGAACTCACTGTCTAATGGGGGAGACAGTATGGGAACAACTGTGTAAAAACAAACTACTTAACAAGATACATAGGAAATAATCAATAAAGGGAAGGAGCCAGAATTGAGGGGGATTTTAAAAAGCTTCCTGTAGATCATAGGATTTTAGCTGAGACTTTGGGGAAGGCAGGAGGAATAGATAAGGAGGTGAGATCATTTCATGCATGAGGAATAGCCAGTGAATTGCCCAGAGTTGAGAGATGGAGTGTTTTGTTTGAGGAACCACAAGGATGCCAGTGTCAGTGGATCATGTGACAAGCATGACATTTTGGAAGACTGAAAGGGTGGTGGGGAGAGGATGAGGAAGAGCTTTGAATGCTAACCAAGGGATTTTTATTTTTAATCCAGGAGATGATAGGAACCATAAATAGGATCTATTTATGGAGAAAGGGAAAAGGTGAATAGTTGGACATGCACTTTAGAAAACTAACTTTAGCAGTTACATGGAGGATGAATTGGAATGGCTGAAAAAGCTAGAAAGAAGAGAATTTGAAGGAGAAGAGTCTGATCAGCAATGTTAAAAGTTGCCAAGAGGTCAAGAAGAATAGAGATTGAGAAAAAGGCTATTGGATTTGGCAATTAAGAGTTCACTGGTAATTTTGGAGAAAGCCGTTTTGAGTGGAAGCTGGATTGTAGAGAGTTAAGGAGAGAATGAGAGGAATGGAAGTAAAGGTTTTTATTGTAGATAGCTCCAAGAGTAGATAGAAAAGAGACAAAGCATAGGACAATAGGAGAAACAGGTGAATCAAGTGAGGAATTTTTGAGAATAGAAAAGACATGAGCAAGTTTTTAGGCAGTAGAGAAGCAGTCACCACAGGGAGAGGTCGAAGATAAATGAGAGTGTGAAGGAAGCCAGGTAATCTAAGATGAGATGAAAAAGAAGAGGGGACAGTCATAACAAAGAACTATGGGAGAGACAGGCAAATAAGCCAGGATAAGTAGATTGTGGAGGCCTGGGATGGGGAGTAAAGTATAAGAAAACTAGACAGGCAGAAAGGATCTTGTGAAGAGCTTTAAATACCAATGGACTTTCTATTTAATCTTGGAGATAATCCCTGTGTGAGTGATAATCAAGTAAACTAGTAGGCACTAGTAAGGGTAGATCTGGAAGGGGCCTAATTGTGTAGAGTATTAAATGTTAAACAAAGGATTTTATATATCCTTGAGGTAATAGAGAGTGACCAGAGTTTATTCAATAAGAAGTATGATATAATTAGATCTAAGATGAAGGAACTCACTTTTATAATTTTGTGGTTATATGGAGAACAGAGTAAACAAAGGAGAGACTTGAAGAAACTCAAAGAAGTAGAAACTACTTAGAAAGCTAACTTAATAATCCTGACAAGGTAATGAGGTACTAAATTAGAGTGATGTCTGTGTGAGTAGAGAAATAAGACTTCCATCAGCATAAAAGAAAAAATTTGAAGATAGTAATGATATAATTTAGCAACAGAACTGGATATATGAATTATAATAATAGCATTTATAGAGCACTTTAAGGTTTCCAAAGCACTGTGTGTGTGTGTGTGTGTGTGTGTGTGTGTGTGTATTATCTCATGTGATCCTCACAACAATCTGTGAACTAAGCATCATTATTATCCCCATCTGACAGGTAAGGAAAAGGAAGCTTACAGATTAAGTGCTTCACACCAAGATAATATAGCCAGGAAGTGACTTAGTGGGGCAGCTAGGTCACAAGAGTAGGTAGAGTGCCAGACCTAGAGTCAGGAAGACTTCTTTCTGAATTCAATATTTACTAGCTATGTGATCCTAGGCAAGTCACTTAATTATGTTTGCTTCTGTTCCTACAAAGCAGAATTGAATTAGTTTCTTCTGAGAAACTTGAGATGAGCAAAGTTAGAGAAGCCACCTCAAATGTTCATAGGGACTATTTGTGTCCACCCTGTAGCAGATCATTTTGAGCTCATATTGGTCTGATCAACAATAGTCAGACACACTATAACTAGACTCTAACATAGTGATGTCATTTTGGTCCTCTGAGAATAAAGGACAACCACCAAAATGAACTGGAGAAGGTATCTTTGCCAAGAAAACCGGAAAAGGATCACAAAGAGATGGATATGACTGAAAAACAACTAAACAACAAAAAAGTGACATAGTTGAAATTCAAACTCAGGTCTGCTCGACTCCAAGCCCAAATTCCATCCATTGTACCATTTCAGTAAGGTTGAGGAGTAAAGGATGACAGGTTATAAACCTAAGGAACAATGGAAGATTGTTATGCCATTTAAATCGAAGGAGTAAGCATGGGGAAAGGGGAAACAAAATTATGCTTTTTTTCATATAATAGGAGTTTTTCATAGCAAACCTTAGAGAATCAACTAAAAATTAATTGAAATAATAATTTTAGCAGATTAGTATTATATAAAATAAACTTAAGTAAATCAACAACCTTTGTATACATACTACCAACAAAATCCAGCAGAAAGAATTAGAAAAAGAAATTCCATTCAGAATAATTAAATAATTTATATAAACTATTTAAGAAAGGAAGACATATTTATGAGATATATGAATACAACTAGCTAAAACTCTCTACAGAAACAAAGACTTAAGCACAGTTATACCTAAATTAATTTACTTATTTAGTACTAAACCAGACAACCAAAGTATTATTTAAGAGAGCTAGAAGAAATTTCAAAATTCATTCAGAAGAACAAAATCATGATCAGAGTTTTTCAGGTTTGGAATTTGTCAAAGTGATCTTCAGTAGGATTAGGGATGAGAGATTTGGGAAAAAAAGAGAATAAGATCTAGTTGAACAGATTCAGTAAGGAATTGAGATAAAGGGAGGAAGAACTGAGAGGCAGAGGAGTTAAAAAATTCCATAAGGATAAAGAATATTAGAAAGGCATCAGGAAATATATATAATGATAAAAATTATGATTATGTGAGGGAATTTCATAGTTCATGAAAATGTTAGAGAAACATGTATAACAAAGCTAGAAAGGAAGGTTGGAGCCAGAGTATAAAAGGCTTTAAAAATGCTAAATTGAAATTTATATTTGATTCTTGAAGTAATAGAATGCCCTTAGAATGAAGTAATATAGTCATACTTGTAGTTAAGGAAAATCACTGTGGTAACTTTGTGAAAGATGGTTTGGAGCGCAAAGAAACCAGAGATAGGGACATCAGTTTGGGGACCATTATAATAGTCTAGGCAAGAGACAATGGCCAAAAAAGGAGACAAGAGAATGGTAGGGATATGGAATTGAATTCTTAAAAATAGAGTTTTTTTGATAGCATAGGAAAATCACCAGAATTAGAATAGGTTCTTGAGCTTGTAGAGTGATGTAATTAGGACAGGATGTTTGTTTGCTTTATTAAGATGAATTGGAGAAGGGAAGAACTGAACTAGTGGTTGAATTAGACTGTTTTCCCTGATCCCATCTTATTTTTTTTTCAATGGTCAGAATTTCCATGAAATCACTATTTCAATTCATCACTTTATTTCTCTGGACAGATTTCTTTGTCCTGACCATCACTTTTTTATATAGGATTAGAGACTGGTTCTAAAGTTTGTGGAACCTTCTACATGCATTCTAATGCAAGTCAGTGCCTTTTATATAACTTAATATGTCTTTACAAATTGCCTGGAGCTCTCAAATAATTGTACTGCATCATAGAGTCAAAATATCAGAAGCAGGACTTGAGACCAGAACCTACTGGCTCTGTGGCCAACTCTCTGTCCACCAGATCACTTTACTGCTCTTCCTATTTTCAGGTGTTCTTTATGTTGAAGAAAGCTTTATACTTTCCTTTCTATCTCTACTCTTGTCTTTTCTTATTGTAATCTAACTTAAGGGGCAAATGCTTAAATGTTTCCTACCAATTAGCTGAAGGGCCTGGGGAAAGGAAGAGTCTTCAAAAAGAATTCTTGGGGAGGTATAGAAAGGGAAAACTAATCAATTCTCATTATTTGTTGTTAATTGAAGCTACAAGCGCCTATAACTAACATTTCAGTCTTCTTTTGATAAGCTATACACAGAGATATCTCATTCCTTTGGTTTTTCTGATCTTAAGAAAATTGGATGTAGTTTCAAAAGAACACTAACTAAACCAGTATCTGAAATTTTAATTAATTATATTCTTTTTTGAAAACTCTGCTCCAGGGGCAGCTAGGTGGTGCAGTGGATAGAGCACAGCTCTGAAGTCAGGAGGACCTGAGTTCAATTCTGATACCAGACACTTAACACTTCCTAGCTGTGAGTCCCTGGGCAAGTCACTTAATCCCAATTGCCTCAGGAAAAAAAGAAAAGAAAAGAAAACTCTGCTCCAAGTTGAGCAGAAAGATTTTTTAGAGGGGAACCACCCCCTTACCCCTGACATTGGTTCAACATTGTATATATCTTCTCTTTATCTTATTTCATGGCTTTATAGTACTATAATAATTTGGAGAATTCTTAAATCAAATTCTTGTTTTTTGAATAATCTTCTGCTTTAGTATCATTAATTAAAGCCAAGTTTTTGTACATGACTTGAAATGGTGTTCCCACAATACTTTTCAAAGAGCCTAAACGTGAACAATTGTGTTAATTTATGCTTCCACTTGGTACATTCATCATAATCACATATTTAGCTCATTCTCTGAGATATTTGGGGTGCTATAAAGCTCTAGAGTATTTTGTTTCCAAGGAATAATTAGATAGTATTCATTAATTGTTTATTTCCTTAGAAGAGGTTTTCAATGGTTTATTCCTTATCATCTTGAATGATGCTTATGTCTTAAAATTTAAAACAGAAATATTCTCAAGAAACAAATTGCTTTTTAAGTTAAAAAAGTGTGTGATTTGAGCATCAGAATGCTCTTGAAATGAATAGGATTCAGAAGTTTTGATGCCATTAACTAGTTTTCTTGACATTATATATTTTGCCAATTCTTAACTTTGTGATATTAGTTTTTCCCAAGGAGACAAGAAAATAGGAATTGAATGATAAAATTTGCTTCTCTGCCAATATTTATGAAAGGTAGTATTGTCATTTTAAACACCTCTATGCTTTTAAAATAGTACATAATAAAAATCAGTTATATATATTATCCTTAGTGATAATTTGGAGCATTCAATTGTAATTAAAGTTACTTTGACTACTATACTATGAAATTATTATCTGAAAGCTGGAGAGTATCTAGGAGAGGACAACTTGAATGATGAAAGCTGGAGTCTATGTCATATGATGATTATTTGAAAGAAATGGAAATATTGATCCTGGAGGAGGATGACTTTGTGGGGGACATGATAAATGTGTTCAAGTATTTGAAAGATTGTCAAATGAAAGAGGTTCTACAAAACATATTCTCCTTGTCCTTAGAAGTCAAATCAGTAAGCATTTAATAAGAACTTGTGATGTGCTAGGCATCGGTTAAGTACTGGAGGCACAAAGAAAGGCAAGAAATAATTCCTGCCTTTAATAAGAAAGTTAGGAAGAGGAAAATTTTTCGGGAGAGAGATAATCAGCATAGTTTGGGGTTTGTTGAATTGAAAGATGTCTATAAGACATCCAGTTAGAGCTGCCTAATAGATAGTTGGAGACAGTTATCGAGTATCCTAGGTAGACAATATTTTGAATATATTAGAAAACCTAATTTTTTTTCACTAAGCTTTGCTTTAATTCTTCTAAATAATTTACTTTAAAGCATAATTCCTCATTTTCAATTTCTATGATGTTAGCTTCCCCAAAATCACTTAGTAATACCAATACCATTTAAAATAATTTAATGCTTTACATTATTGTATATTTATAACATACCAAATTATTTTCCATCTCAGGAAAGGGAAGGGAAAAGAGGGAAGGAAAGAATTTGCAATTCAAAACTTCAAAAAAATTTTAAAAATTATTTCTACATATAAAAAGATAAAATTTAAGCATTTAATTTTTTTCTTCCTCTTTTCTTTTCAGAGATGGCTTAAAACTATAGTGTATATGCCAATCATTGATAGTTTAACAGTAAACCTAGGCTAAATAATATTGTCAGAGTCTAAATTTTTAAAAGTTATCATATCTTGATAATTATGACATAAAAATATATTTTCAGATTTACATATACATGACATAATATGAGATGCTATAACAAAGACATTAGACTAAAATATCAAAAAGAACCTTGACATGGACATTTGGTTGAAGCAAACATAGTTCTAAAACACAGAACATGTGAATGAAAATAGGGCCGTGAAGAACAAGTGTGTGTTTGGTCATATTGGATATTTTATAATAAGCATCATTGCCACACAGTGGAGATGGTTTGACACCCAAGTCATCTGACTCCAAGGTGTTGTAAGAACAATCTTCATTTGTTTTGTAGGTTGAAATTGATCTGAACTTCAAGCTGCTTTAGAGTTTTGAGATTGTGATATAACACTGTATTTTTGGAAAGACCTAATGATAATTCACATTTATATACCATTTCAAGTTTGAAGATATTTTCTTCAAAATAACTCTGAGGTTGATAGTACAAATATTGTTTGCTCATTTTACAGAAACATATGACAGTATAGGGACAACACAGATTTAACTTACAAATGAATAAATGTCAGTTTAGACATGTCAATTCTATTTAGTATAATACATAAAAGTAATAGCATACATTTAGAAAAATTATTGGAGCCTTTTGTCAATGATACTGGTGAATTCTATCACCTGACCAAACCTTGTTTGAGTTGGCTACCACTTTTCAGCTAATTCACCGTATTTATTCAGGGATTCTCTTAGAATTTTTTTTTTTTTCAAGAGGCACAGTGAATAGATAGGAAAGGATCTGGACTTGTGATTTCATCTATATGGAAAATTACCAGTGAGGAAACTTATCTCTACCAATGCAGCTTTGGCAATTAATCATCATAGAAAGTTGTCTGAAACACTGATAGGATAAGTGACTTGCCCCTTGTTACATACCCATATATTAGAGGTGAAACTTGAACTTAGGATATCCTGACTGTGAAGCTAGCCTTCTATGTGTTTTGTTGACTTTATAAATTAGATACCTCAGGGAATTCTATGAATTCCAAAATTCCTGATGGGGTATGTGTGTCAGAAGTCTCCATAATCCTGGAGATAACTATATTGACATTGAAGAACACTTTCCTGTTTTACTATAAGTGATTTCCCTGACAATTCATTTGAGTATCATAAGATTTAGAACTTAAAGGGAAGATAGGATACTCCGATATCTTCATTTTACAGATAAGGGAAATAAGACTTGAAGATGTTAAATGGTTTTCCTATTCTCATATAAGTAGCTACTTTTAAATCTGGGGTTTAAACTCAGATTTCTGAACCCAAGGTACAGGTAGATAGATAAATATCAATTATGAAAAAGATAATGGGTTTTACTTACTGCAAGCTCAGTATGAGTCAGCAGTATCAGATGTGATAACCAGAAAAACTAATGCAGTCTTGGATTGCATTAAGAAGGACAGTTTTTAGGAACAAGCGATAGCCCTATTGTGCTCTGAATTGTGACCTATTGTAGTCAGACCTCATCTGGAGTCTTTTTTTAAATTTTGGGTGCCATGTTATAAGAGGCACATTGATAAACTGGAGAGTATCTAAGGGAACATAACCAGGATGATGAAGGATCTTGAGCCTCTGTCATACGATAGTTTGTTGAAAGAAATGGGAATATTTACTCGGAGGAAAGAAGTTTGTGCCCACAAAAATTTTAGTCTATTTAGGATGAGAGGATAAAATGGAACTGGAAATGTAGTTTTATCGAACCTTCTGCAATGCCTGGGGCATTGAGAGGTGATGTGCATTGCCAGATTCACAGTGCCAGTGTGTATAAGAGATGGGACATGAATCTAACTCAGAGACCAGCCCTTGGTTCACTATAGCTTGCTGCTTCACCATGCTGTACCTTGAAAGGATATTACATTTCTTTTTCCCTTGTACAAGGGAGGTATAGAATATGTGGCTATATTGCAATTTCTTCTAGTTGAAGAAAAATGGAGTTAAGTGACACACTGGACAGCTGACTTGAGAGAATTTTGCTATTAAAGTACTGACAAATTATGATTATTAACATAAATAAATGATGGGCTTTTAAAGGTAATATTCTATAAAATTATAAAGCCAGTATTTATTACTAAATGTATATGTCTGCTACAATCTACCTTTTTATTTATAAAAGCCTCATAGATTACCTGATGTTAAAATGAATCGTCTCTTCTATTTTCTTTTCAGATGTATCCTCCTGTAATGGAAGATGATTGAAAACAAAGGGCCTCGTGTGGCTGACTATTTTGTTGTGGCAGGGTTGACTGATATTTCTAAGCCTCTTGAAGAAGAAATTCACTTCAATGATGCATGTCATAAAATAGCTAAACCAAAAGAACCTATCACAGATGTAACAGTTATTATTAAGTCTCTTGGTGAAGAAGTACCAAAGGGTTATACATGTATCGATGTTACCCCAGCTGGATTGTCAGCAGATCTCAATAATGGAAGCCTTGTTGGGCCACAGATCTACCTTTGTTATAGAAGAGGAAGAGATAAGCCTCCACTCACTGATTTGGGGTATGTGTTTTTAAAAAAGTATGGATAGCATTAAAAATGCAAGTTGTCGAATTTAAATATTTTGTTAGTTAATAGAACTGGTAGAAAGATTTTTATATCCCATTTACTCTTTTTTTTGACATTTTCTTCTTATTCATTGCCTTCTTCCATTCTAAGTATCCATTGATGTTATTCATTACCATCCCTGGGGTTAGAGAGAAAGCATCTGATTAGCTAATGTACACTAAAGTGTAAATGACTTATTGTTATCTCTCCTGGTTTTGAATTTTGAAAAAGTACCACCTGCCAGGCCTTGGTTTAATAATAGTTTAGAACCTGAGGTATTTTGGGGGGAAGATTTATTTGGGGTGAGTTCAAAAGGAGAAGTGGGGATAGGTATGCTTCAGTGCTATCTTTGTTTTGAGTAGGTTAGATAAGCTTGTAAGGACTCTTAAGGTAATCTTGTATTTGATGAGAAGTGAAGGAGGAGCATGATAATAGCTATTATAAGTGATCATTAAAAATTAGAAAGTATTAGAAAGCCTACCTTGTGAATGAGTAATTAGCCTTATTTTGCTTGGCCTCTGGGGAGAGTGTAGTAGTTGATGAATGTAACAGAACTTCTGTACAATTAGAGCTGAACCAGACAAGGTCTAGAGTTCCTCTCGCTGCTTTATTAGTGGAGATTTGTATCCTGAGATCTAGGCCTGGATATATAAGCTGAACTAGATAATCTTTATGGTTATCTTTTAACCCTGAGATTCTCTTTTTCTCTTGACTAATTTTACTCAAACTTTTGAATTCAAAGAATTTCTTCCTGATTAATGCAAATTAAAATTTCCTTGGTTACTAAAGTTGAATGTGAATGTTTTCCCCACATATTTTAATGTTTAATTTTTTCTGAAGAAATGAGAATGAATTAAAGGCCTCCTTAAGTTTATTCTTGCATTATGATTTTCTGGTTTTATTCCTTTTATGGCAAAACAATTAAGTTGAACAATTATTTGTCTTTTTACTCTGTACGTTAAGCTTTGATTACAACTTTTAAAATAGTTTCAAAGTGACTTCTATTGCTGCTTTGTTATATTTAAAATGTTAAACATTTAGCAAATGTCTTTATTAAAGTGAATCAATTATTCATATTCTTGCAGCTTTGAAGAGCTAAGGACAAATGGTCTTAAAACCTTGGGAGACCTTGCTTTTATCATGGCCCCTAAACAAAATTCTATGATTCTCTTGTGTGGCACAAGAAAATTTACCATTATTTATCACTAGAGGAGAAGGCTTCCCTCTGTTCTTTTAGGAACAAGTTATCTCCTTGCACCTCTGGAGAGGAATTTTTGGTTATAGAGTGCAAAATTTAGTGAAACTAGAAGAATTACATTAATTGGTAGACAAGTACACCCAAAGCACAGGATTTGGCCTGAGGGAGAGGATGCAAATAATTATAAAATACAAGTCATGCCTTTAAGCAGTTTGCAATATAGTTTGAGTAACAAGATATATGAAAAGTTACATGCCAACATAAGAATTAAATAACATTATTAGATAATAACCTCAAGATGTCACCAGGCATATGATTCTTCAGCAATTTATTATTGTCATACAGAGCAGCAGAATATAGTGCCAAAAGCCCTGTGTTAGGAATCGGGAGTTTCATATCTGTTACTTTATGCACCTGGACCTCAGTTTCCCCATCTGTAAAATGAAGAAATTAGGCAAGGTGATCCTTATCTTCATGTGATTAGGCTAAATTTACACAGGGCTAAAATACACAGATGTATTTAAGGAAATACATCAGTTTTCAGATGAAAGTCTTCTTTATCCTCTTAACTTCCCATGATTTATAGGATGCCAAAGGATAAAAGGCATTTCTCAAAGCATTATACAGTTTGCATCCTTATACTATAGCCCAGAACTTCCTCTTTTGTTGAATCAGTTGAGAGGAAGAATTGATGCATCCCTTAAATTATTATAAATTATTATATAAATTATTATTATATTATTAAAATATTATATTACAAGATATAAATATATATAAATAAATTATAAAAACTAATGCTTTGGTTCTTTTATTGTTCTTGTTATTTTGCTATTGTCTTAAAATATATTGATTTTAGACTCATTTTATAATTTCATTGTTTTAATTTTCATTTTCTACATGAGGAAATATACTTATCTCTATAATTTTCCTTCAAATTAAAAATGAAATACTAAAATTTTACTAATTTTGCTGGTTTCATGTATTAAAAGATCATGGTGTTATGTTTATTTATGGAAGATTTGCTTGTGTTTACTTTGTAGGGTCTTATATGACTGGAAAGAAAGAATAAAACAAGGCTGTGAAATTATTCAGACTACTCCATATGGTCGCCCTGCAACTATTAGTGGCAGTACCTCATCACAACGAATTTATGTCACTTATAGGAGGGCCTCTGAGAGCATGACGCAAAATACGCTAGCTGTCACAGATATCTGTATTATCATACCCAGTAAAGGAGAAAGTCCACCACATACATTTTGCAAAGTTGACAAGAATCTCAATAATAGTATGGTAAGTATCTCTTTTTGTATCTAATAAATTAGATCAAAAATCATTTTGATCATAGTCATGAAGATCATACCTTAGTATGAAGTTGTTGGAATATGTGTTTGTACAATTACTTCTATTGATAATAATAATAATAATAATATGAATCTTTTGAAATCCTGAAAAAAATTTGTCTTTCTATTTTCCTGATATAATCAAATGTTGCTTTCACGTGAAGATTTAAATGCTTCTTAAAGTCTAGTTTTTATTTTAGGGAAGTAACTGAGTTGTGACCTAAGAAGGAACTTTTCTAAAATACCTTTTAAATTTCTTTCTTCATATAACTAAATTAAACTCTCTAACAATACTTAAATTAATACCTGGTCACAATGTTTAAAAGTCTCACCTTTATTACTTTTTTTAGAAAGTATATATTTTTTTAAATTTAAAAAGATAGGTTTTGGTGGTAAAATTAGGTGTTTGGATTTTTTTCCCCCCTTTGGAAATTGCTACTTGGCATATTAGCTGCAATCAGAGATCTATTTATTCTATACCTAATGAGTGGCAGCATTTGTTTGTAACTCAAAGGATAGAAAAAAAAAAGCATTGATAAAAATAATGAGAATCCAAAGCTAATTTTATGGGCCTAAACATATTTTTAAAATAGTAAAATGGATGCAGGAGTAAATTTTTAACTATCACATAATTAGCTATGCAGTTGAGGAAGTGCATGGAAAACTTCAGAATCCTTTGTATAAAATATACTGGGGAAAATGTTGTGATCAAGAAGATATCAACAATTATTGAGCCATGTGCCTACCTGTTCATCTTCATAAAATATTTACAAAACTGTTACCACCAATATTAGTTACTTTAAGAAAGAATAATCCAAAATGGATAGCCATCCAATATGAACTCAAAAATTACAAATTTCAGAATTGTTCTTTATAGACAGATGATTTTTAAAAATCAGCAGCCATTAAGACACTCTATTCTAGAACACTCTAGGAATTATGCCATATTCATTTAGTCCTAGTGTGATTGACAACTTAGAATCTTAAGGAGAGAAGTCATGGTGTTTTTGTATTCTGAAAATGACCATTTGCAATACTCAAGAGTTTTAAAAATATTTATTGTAGCAATGGTATTTTATACTCCACCAACAAATTGTGTCTAGCATAACTGACAGATTGTGAATGATGTACTATATATTCAGAATGTGTAATCTCATACAAAATATACGTTTTTCCACTGTAGGTTTGTATCTACTCTGTGGCTGCCTTGATTCAAATTCAAAGTGAATTGATTTCTTTATTATTAAGAACTATTTCTGTAGATTATATCTCTCTTACTATATTTCCTGATCAGGGTTCAACAGTTTATCAAAAATATTCTAGATTTGCTTAAGACATTGAAATACCCATCTGATGAAATGAGCAAATGTTCTCTTTATTTTCTCAAAGCTAATCTTGAATCCACTGTTGAAGCCTAGAGGGTTCACATTGCAAAATAAGTGGAAGTTATTAATCCATTTTGTTTGAATTTCAGTCTGTTGAGAAGTTGGGGGAGGGGTTCCATTATTGTTGTTGTTTTAATTTTATCATTGAGTAGTGGGGTGTTCCTCAAAAATTGTTGTTCTCTGCCTTATCTTGTACACTATTAATCATTCATTGATTCAATCACTTATTTTTTTTTTTACCAACTCTTTATTGTTATTACAATCTATTATTGTCCCCTTCCGGCATTCCTTTGCCTATATTGTGAGGAAGTTGATAAAAAATATTGTAAAGAATTTCTAGCATATTCACTCTTTGACTCTCTGCTTTCCCTCCAAGCTGATGTCTGACTTTAATATAAACTAGAAATTGCCCTGGTTTTAGAGAGAGATGGTTATTTCTAACCAGAAAACAACTATCAAATAGTTACATCTATTAGCAGCTTTTGATATCACTGATTTTGAGGAAAGGTTGGTTTATTTTAGCTCTTTGGCAGAACTGGATGAAGTTTATTTACAGTGATTGCTTACCTCCTTCTCTAAGAGGAACCAAAAAATAGTTTGTTTTTTTAGTTTATTTTATTGGTTTGTTTTATTATTTGTACTTTTGGAGATTCCAAGAAAGAAGTTCTGATTTATTCTCACACTTTTCCAGTATATATTAGGCAGCATTGTGGATGCGAATGTTGATTTACAGACAGAACTCCTGATCCCAACCATTTATTGGACGATTAACTAGTTACAACAAAAGTTAGTTGATTCTGTTGTGATTATAATAACAAAACTTTCCTTGAAGAAGATTGGAGATGTGAAACATTGTAAATACTGCCAGACTCAATTAATGTGTTGGTCAGTTTTCCCAAACTGCTTTTTTTACCTCTTTAAATTGTTGTTATAAGAGATGACCCCCTGAGTATGGTTTGGAGCCTGATAGGTTCAGAAATGAAGGTGATATAAAAACAAAAGATAGCAGTTTTAAAAAAAAAAAAAACTTGCTACTAATTTAGGCCTTCATCACCTCTTGCCCTACACTATTGGAATAGCCCCCTGATTATCCATCCATATCCTTTTATTCACTCTATTCTCAGCAAAATGTTAATCCTGAAGCAGAGTCTCTGATTGGGCCCCTTTTGTTCAAGGTGCTCCACTGGTTCCCTATTGCCTCTCAAATAAAATATAAGATCCTAAGTTGGGTATTTAGAGCCCCCCCCCATAATGTGGTCCTAACCTACCCTTCCAGTCTGCTTCATATTATTCCTTATCATGTCTTCTGTGTTGCAGGCAGACTGCCCATTCTGTGCACACTAAAGTCCACTTTCCCACCTTTGTCCAGGATGGCCTCTGCCTAAAACACCCTGTCTCTTCACTCCATCCCACAGCTCATGTCTGGCTTCCCTTCATGTTCAGATGCTGCCTTCTGTCTGAAGCTTTTCCTGACTCTTCTTACAATTTCTTCATTATAGATTTTATATTTACATATTTATAAATATGATGTAGTAGGTATAGCACTAGATTTACAGACAGGAAAATCTGGATTCAAATCCAGCCTCTGATAATTATTCTACTTACTTCTAGAGTCATTGGAATAATTGAAAGAAATCAATATAGTCTCTGAGCTTTGTCACTCACTGCCTGTGTTATCTTGAGCAGGTCATCCAACCTCTCTGTGCCTTAGTTTCCTCACAGGCAAAAGGAAGGGGTTGTATCTGGTGTTCTCTAAGGTATTTTCCAGCTTTAACTCTATGTTCCTGCATGCCTGTATTTATTTCATCCTTGTTGTTCAGTTATAAGATCCCATGGCCCATAGCACACCAATACTATCCATGATGTTTTCTTAGCAAGGATACTCAGGTGACTTGCGATTTCTTTCTTTCTTTTTGTTTTTGTTTTTGTTTTTTTTTTTTGTGGCTGAGGCAATTGGGGTTAAGTGACTTGCCCAGGGTCATACAACTAGGAAGTGTTAAGTGTCTGAGATCAAATTTAAACTCAGGTCCTCCTGACTTCAGGGCTGGCGCTCTATGTACTGCGCCATCTAGTTGTCCTCATCTTTCTCCAGTGGATTAAAATGAACAGAGATTAAGGATCACACATCTATTAAATGACTGAGGCTACATTTAAACTCTGGTCTTCCTGATTCCAGATCCAGCACTCTATCTACTAACTGCATCCTATTTTTCTCTAGTAAAAAAAAATTTTTTTTTGAAGGCAAGGTCTCTTTAGGTATTGTCTAAGTCAAGAATCTTATATACATATGTGTGTGTGTGTGTGTGTATTACATAACTTACATATAGTGACTGATTACCTACTTAATAAAGGGTTGTTGAATTGAAAGTTTAAAATGAGTGGTAATCAGTATATAAGCTTAAAATAGAGATGAAAACTTTTGGATTGGGGAATCTATTGTATCTGGATGCCTAAACATCTTATTTTTAAATATGGACTGTGGTGCTTTATTAATAGAAGAAATATGTTCTCAATTTTGATATTTTGGTGCAATTTCATTTGACATTCATAGGACACTGCTTTCCAAGTTGGAAAGCAGAAATGAATTCTACTTTTCATTTCATTTTCATTCTCTTTTCTTGGTAAAAAAAAAAAAAATTCAAAAATGTTGTAAACAGATAGTGTTGGATTTAAATTGAATCATGTGCTCATTGAGCTCTGCATTTTCTATAATTGTATGTATTACAATCCTTTCTTACTGCTTCATCCAGTGCCATGCTCATCTTTCCAATATTCTAGAGTAATTTCTCTAGATCTTCTGATATTTCATAGATTGTAGTAGAAGACTTAGATTAACTATTATCTCTTGCTGTTCTTTATGACTGACCCACTTCCTTTTCCAATTGTGCATTTCTGGATAATCTCTTTGTCAATACTTCTTGCATATAGCTTGTCATTGGTAATAAATTTTTATTATTACCTTTCAACCTCACACTTTTGTTGCCTTGCCTTTCTGACCATAGTATTATTTCAGAAAGTTTTCATCAAAAAATGATGGTAAAAGTTTTGATATTTAAAAGAAAATTTCTAATTGTTTGGAAAATTTATTTGAAGACTTTCATGTCCCAATGATGCAAGATAAATGAAGAATTGGCACAGTTCTCTTGGCGTCTGTAGAAGGGAAAAGAGAGTCACAGACTTTCCAGAGACTGCTGGAAAGTTTTCTGTGCATATTGCTCTTTTCTCTCCTCTCTGCCTAGTTTCTAATAATACATTTATTTGAGTTGTAGCTTATTCTCTCCATCTGGCTAAGCTTCCTAGAATAACTTTTCTTTTCTCTTAATTTGCTGTTTGGAATTAATGGAAAATTAACAGCAAATTAAGAGAAAAGAAAAGTTTGATGATCATTTTTTCTCTTTTCTTCCTTTTTGGAGGGATTATAATTGCCTCTTCCAAATAAAATAAGAAAAAGATACTTAGAATAAATCATGTAGTCAGGCAAAACAAATCTACACAATAGTCTGTTCAGAAATGTATGATCTTTTGCACTTTGGGTCTTTATATACTCTAATTTGTTTAGTCATTCCTCAATTTATGGTCATTCTCTTAGTTTACAGTTCTTTACTATAACAAAAAGTGCTGCTATAAATATTTTCTACATATGTATCCTTTTCTTTTTCTTTGATCTCTTTGATGTACGAAGTTAGTAGCAGTATCGCTAGATTGATGGGATGCAGAGTTTTTTTAAATATATAATTCTGTTCTAGGAAGTTGAAGAAGAACCCAGATATTGAGATGATAAAAATGACTGACCAGAAACCAGCAAGATGTGTGTGTGTGTGTGTGTGTGTGTGTGTGAGAGAGAGAGAGAGAGAGAGAGAGAGAGAGAGAGAGAGAGAGAGAGACAGACAGATGGACAAACACAGAGACAGACAGACAGACACAGAGAGAGAGAGAACACCCAGAAGAATACATTTATTAAACACAGGGCAAAACATGTAAAATTTATCTCAATAAAAGTTTCAGGTTAGCAGATGGCCTCCTCATACCTAAATCTGTTCTGTCACACTAAGTTCCTTGCTGGCCAACATCTTACATTAGGCAACACAAGTTGAGCATCTTGCAGGATGCAATAGACAAGACAGAATCTCTGATTTGAAGCATATCTTTTACATCTTAACAATCTTGTTTTTCCCTGCTCCCACCATTAAATTCTTATTATGCTCATTGCTGTCAGGATCTCTGACAGTCAGGCCTTAGTGAGAGTCAAAGCAGGCCATGGCCAAAACCCACCACAAGTGGTGCTCTAAAAATGCTGGATTAATTCACAATTTCATGAATAATGCATTTGTGTGCTTGTGCTTTCATATCTCCTCTGATCATTGCAATTTTACTTTTTTTAAATTGTTTTGCCAATCTGATGAGTAAGATAGAATTTTGTTTTAATTACCGTATTTTAATTATTAATGATTTAATTAATTATTAGTTATTTAGAGCATTTTTTTCATATGGCTATTGATTCTTTGGATTTCATCCTTTGAGAAATGACCATCATATTCCTTGAATATGAATTCATGTGGGATTGACCTTGTTCTTATAGATTTGAATCAGTTCCCAATGTACCTTGATATTATATCTTTTGTAATATTTTACTTTGTAGATTTTCCACAGTCATTTCTTTTAGCATAAAGAAGAAAGTGATAAAAGAGAAAAATGGGATCAATACCAGTGGCTTATGATTGAAGTATTTTTCCTCTCTTTTGTTGTTTGTCTTTTTCCCCTTATTGAGACTCTATAACTGTTCTTGCCTTTTTTTTTTTCCTTAACCCTTTTAATTCTCCCTTCAGGATCTACCTTCCAAAGGTGAAGTTCATTTTGCTTGTGACTATTATGCTCTTGGTTTTATTCTCCATCTTAACTTTACCTCTATCCTGATAGCTTTCCCTGTTAAATTTTATGTATTTCTCTACTAAAGTATGTGTGTGTTTATGTGTGTTTCTGCATGCATGTGTGCATACTCACATCTGGGCACATGTGCATATCGTCTTTTGTCTACTTCAAAAAAGAGATAAGAGTGAGGTTCATTTAATAACCCTCCCTCCAAACTTTTACATGTTTGTATACTAATTGCAACATCTTTATTCTTTCTACACTAGTGTCTTCCTTCTATTCTTTTCTTTTTATGGGAAAGGTAGGAAATGGTCTGATTATGAAGAAGTTTTAAAGACAAATGAAGAATTTTATATTTGCCCCTTTAGATATGGAGCCACTAGAGTTTATTCAGTAGCGGTGTGATGCAGTCAGATGTTTTAGAAGTTGTATACATGAGGAGAGACTGAGGTAGGAAGACCAATTAGGAAAGATACTCAAAATAGTCTAGGCAAGATAGGTACAAAAATGTTCATAACAGCTCATTTTGTAGTTGCAAAGAATTAGAAATTGAGGGGATGTTCATCCTTTGTAGAATGACTGAACAAATTGTAGTTTAAGGAATGGTTTCTGAAAACCTGGGAAATCATATGAACTGATAAAAAATGAAGTGAGCAGAACCAGGAGAACACTATACACAGTAACAACAATATTTTAATGATGAATAACTGTGAAAGACTTAGCTATTCTGATCGATACGATGATCTGTGATAATTCCAGAGATCTCATGATGAAAAATGCTACGTCTACCTCCAGAGACTAAACTAACAAACCTCTCTGAGTACAGATTAAAATGTATTTTTCACTTTCTTTATTTTTCTTTTTTTTCAACATTACTAATATGGAAATATGTTTTGCCTGACTTCATATATATAACAGATATCAAATTGCTTGCCTTTTCAAGAAGAGTGATAGGGCAGGAAGGAGAGAGAAACTTTGAAACTGAAAATTTTTCTAAATATTAAAAAATTAAAATTAAAAAACAATAATTCTTCCTCCCACTTATCTACCACTACCAAAAAAATTAGTCTAGGCAAGAAGTGATGACATTATCTGATGGTTATCTAAGTTGTAAAAAGGAACATATAAGAGAAATTTTAAGGGATATATGAAAAGATTTGTTAATAGATTGGATATGTTGGGTGAGTTCGAGTGAGAAATCAAGGGAGACACTGAAGATGTGAGCCTGTGTGACTAGGAATATGATACTGCCTTCAGCAATCAAAGAGGGGGAATAGTTTGAGAGGAAAGAAGAGTTTTATTTTGAATGTATTGAACTCAAGATGCTTAGACAACATCTAATCAGAGAAGTCCAAAAGTCAGCTAATGATATACAATTAACTCGGGAGAAAGACTACAGCTAGATATATAACTCTTAAACCATTTTCATAGAAGTCATAGTTGAACCTATGGGAGCTAAGAAGATCATCAATTAGAGATAGATTAAAGAAGAGGATACCCACACTTAGTGAGCATGTCCTAGATGAAAATTTAGCAAAGGAGATTGAGAAGGAGAATCAGGAGAGAGCAGTATCAGAAAAATCTAGAGAATATATGCAGAAGAAGGTAATATACAGTGTCAGATGTTGCAGAGAGGGCAAAAAGGATTAAGATTGAGAAAAGGTCATTGGATTAGCAATTATGAGAACGTTGATAGGTTTAGAGAGAGTAGTTTTAGATGAATGAGGAAACAGCTGCAGAGAATTTAGAAGAGAGTGAGAAAGAAAGGAAGGGAAGGTACCAGGTATAGAGAGCTTTTTCAAGGAGAAGAGATGCTAATGGGGATGCATGGATCAAGTGAGGGCTTTTTTTTTTTTAAAGAACAGAAGAGATATAGGCTTATTTGTAGGCAACAGGTAAGAAATCAATAGGGAGAGATTAAAGATAGAGAGTGGAGATGATAATGGGAGTAATATTCTGGAGATGATGAGAGAGGATAAGATCAAGGATGCATATTGAAAGCTTTGTTATAGCCAGGAGAATTACCTCTCTGTGTGAAATAGATAAAACAGGATATGCTGGTACAAGATGTCTACTTGGTATGAAATGAAGAAGGGAGAAGAGAGAGAAGAGTGAAAGCCTTTTGAAATGAATGAAATCCTTAGCCGAGAAATGATGTGGAAGACTTAAGGAGGAATGACAAGATTTGTAATAGTTACTGTGGTAATTTTGAGGTCTAACAGGATTTCATTTTATATTGAGACCCTGATTAGATTATATAACAAATTTGTAATGGATGTAATCAACTTGAATTCCTTAGTTTTTCCACCTTCATTCTGCACTATGTGAATAGGAACAAAGGAGGTAGATGAAGGGAATAGCCCTAAGTTTGGATTGGTAAAATATGATCATTAATAGGACAAGGGGGCAAGTGATTCTAATATAGAGTACATTGTAGAGTTGAACTGATTCATTAAGAGATTGAGTTGGGAAAGGAAGATGAGGACAGCTGGTGTAGCATTGATATCCTGGGGAGGAACTGAGGGATTGGTGAGCCTAGTGATGATGAAAAACAGGATGAGAGTTTATAAAGCATAAGGAAAGATGGGATGATAAAGTTTAAGATCAGATAAAGGAATTTCAATTCATGAACATGGAAGATTACACCGAGGGTGATGGCAATATCACCCTATATATTACCTCTGTGAAAGTGGAGTAGTAAGTAGCTTGTGGGAATTCAGTAGATTGAGGAACTGGGAAGTTAGAATAGTTGAAGTTCTAGAATAGTTATGGGAACATCAGTGTGTATGTTGCTGTTCCTGGCATGAATTTTTCAAATAAATTTACCTTTCTCAGTTTCTCTTGATTTTTCTTTTTGTATTTCAAAATTTCTACTCAGTTCTCTTTTTTATAAAAAATTCTTGAATGTCTTTCCATTAAATGTTAATTTTTGCTCCTATAGAATTATATTCAGCTTTATAGGGTATATTTATTCTGAGTTGTAAGCCTACATCTTTTACCTTTTTAAATATTGTACTCTAAGGTCTTATTTCTTTTGTAGTAGAAACTGCCAGATCTTGTGTGATATTCATTATGGTTTTCTGGTACTTGAACTTATTCTTTCTGTTTATTTGCAGTATTTTTCCCCTCTGCCACCTTAAGACATTAGCTAAGACATTCTTAGAGCTTTACTTTTTGGTTTTTCTTTCAGGAAAATATTCTATATTCTATATAATATTCTTTCAGGAGATACTCTTTCTATTTCACTTTGCTCTCTGTGGTCAGTTTTCAGTTATGATTTCTTGAAATCTTGTGCCCACATAGTTTTTTTTTCCTTAACAATCCTAACAATTCCAAGGAATTGAATGATTCTTGAATTATCACTCCTTGATCTGTTTTCAAGTTCTTTCTTATTTTTTTTATAAATATCTTATGTTTTCTTTGAATGTTTTAGTTTTAAAAATTGTTCTAATTTTCTTTATTGTGTCATAGAGTCATTGATTCCTATTTTGTATGCTCTAATTTTCAGGAAGTCCATTATTTGGGTAAGGTTTGCCACCTTCTGGTCTAGTCAGTTTCCAATTTTTTTTCCCTAAAGGTTTCATTTCATTTTTTAAAAACATGTTTTGCTTAATTTCTTAAAATGTTTTTATAGTCTTTGTGGAAATACCATTTTTCTTTAAGGTTTTGCATGCAGCTGGTGTAGCCTTTGGGCTAAATTTTGGATATCTCTAGATCTATAATAATTTTATATAGTGCTCAGTATCTTCTGTTGGTGCTTTAATTCCTAATTGTACTTTTGTACTATTTGTCAGACTTTACTCTTAGCTCTTTTGGGGGTGATAGAGTCAACTCTTTTTCCTTGGCCATCTAAATTCCAGATCTGAACTCCAATTCCTGGGATGTGTCTGTGTTAAGAGCACTTCTAACTTTTGAGTCTCTCTGCATCTATTGCTTTCAGTATCTTTCAAGGTACACAGATGGGTTTCTGACCACAGAAAATATTTTTCATGGCCACCCTCTATTCTTGCTGTTTCCAAATGGAAACAGAAACTTGTATTTCATCTTTGATTATATTAAGAGACTTCTGCCTTGTTTGTGTTTTGACACTGGTTTTTCTTACAGATCTTTTTTCCTATTGCCTGTGGGCTTCTGGATAAATGAATGAAATCACTGTAGTTTTTCCTTGTAATTCTTCACTGTTATTTAAAATGGTGCTATTTCAAGGTTTTTGCTAAAATAGTGAAGTTAGGTTACCTGCCTTTGTTCAAGCAGAAGTTGGAGAAATTAATAACCAATATTGACTATGAGGTAATGAAGCTTGTTTTTTGTTTTTTACTTTTGTTTTTGGTTATGGCCAATTCATGATATACATTCTACTAGGACTTTGAAAGGATTGCAATCTGTCAATGAAATCAATAGCAAACCATATATCTGTTGAAGTATTAAAATCTATCTACATGGATAAGTAATACATTATATAAATTGAGAATAAATTTTGAATTATCTGTTTTAATTTATCCTCACTAGACTCTTTAATCAATATAGATAAAAGAAAATTGTTTATTGGCTGTTTATTAAAACTGTTTTGAATTTTATTTTAAAGATCATTAAATAAACATCTAGCTTATTAGTAGGCACATATCACTTATAATTATATATCTATTATTAAAGTAACTCAACAATTTGGTCTTTTTCAATCACTTTTCCTACCCAGAGTTTCAACTTGTAACAAAAACTAATTATGGTTTGGTTTTGCTTTAAAAAAGCATTATAATTCCTCTAAATTAGAGTCATAAAATTACTGTTAAATATGGCAGTTTTGACAAAGGAAAAATGTTATTTTAATTCTTTTTTTAAAATAAATTTTTGTGTTTTTTTCTACATTGACTAAACTTTCCCCTAAATCCCTTCCTCTTCTCTTCCCAGAGATATAACTAATATAGACACACACACACACACACACACACACACACACACACACACACACACACACACATATGTGTGTATATAAAGAGAAGAAACAATAAAATGTATCAATATATTGAAAAGAAAATCTGCCAATACATGTATTGGTCCATACTCAAGGATTCCCAATTCTTTGATCCTTTACAAAAGAGTTAGAGGGCATTTGTTTTCTTATCTCTTCTTTGAGATCAAGCTTGTTCTTAGTAATTTAGCAAAATTAATTTTCAATTGTTTTGTGATGGTTATTCTTTTCATTTACTTTATTGTCATTGTGTAACTTATTTTCTTGACTCTGGTAATTTGTACTTCTTTTTTTAAAAAAGTATATTAGAGTTTTTCAGTGTATTGATATGTTATACTGAATTTTTTTCTTCCTCTTTTTCTTTTTTTAGAAGTTCTTTGTTATAAGGAATAGGGATATGGGGAAAACTATGTTACCTAAAAGCAAAAGATATCAACAAAAATATATTTTTAAAGTATATTTTGAATTTAACAAAATGTTACCAAGATGACCAAGTAAATGGAGGGACAGGAAAAAATATTGTTGCATCTTATGTAATATGAGTTCTTGGTAAATATGATGAAGTTATTTTCTTTAAATGATTCTAAATCTATTAAATTATAAAAGTTTGTTGTTATTTTTTTCCAGTGGGGATCAGCAGTATACTTATGTTATAAGAAGTCTGTGGCAAAGACTAATACGATATCCTATAAAGCTGGTAAGTTTCTTGCAAGTTTATAGAAAGCATTTTATTTTATAGAATTTATTTGGTAGTTAGTAGAATATTAATATAAAACAGGAGTTTTCCTGTTCCGGAACCACATTTAAATAGGTATGAGTTGAATATCAAATTTCTTTGTAGTTTTTATTTATCCACATTGTAGCTTAAATCAGTAGAATTTTCCCCACACTAAAAAAAAAGTTATAAAATCTTATATCAGTATAAATCTAATTTATAGTACATATCTATAATCATAATGCTTAATATTCATGTGACATACAAGCTTTGACTTAAATATATACTTTTTGTAATTTGTAATTTATAAGAAATAATTATCTAAAGATTTAGAAATATTATTATCCTAATGAGTTTCTTATTTTTCCAAAGGACAATGAACTTAGTACTTTGGTGGCTCCATGATTATATCAGGGTGTATTATGTTTCCTCTACAAATGCATATTACATCTTGTGATCTTGTGGGATTCTCTTCTGTGTCTTTTCCATAAACTCTCTACATACTGCACTACTTCCTTTTATTGTTTTTTAATATCTTGTTTTTTATGCTCATATAACTTTCCCACATTCCCTTTTTAAAATAATAATTCTTTATTTTCAAAATACATGGAAAGATATTTTTCAGTATTCATCCTTGCAAACCTTATATTCCAGATTTTTCTCCCCCCCTTTCCCCTACCTTCTTCCCCTAGATAGCTAGTAATCCAACATAGGTTAAACATGCAATTCTTCTATATATATTTCCACATTTATCATGCTCACAAGAAAAATCAGATCAAAAAGGAAAAAAAAATGAGAAAAAAAAACAACAACAAAAAAGGTGAAAACATCATGTTGTGATCCACATTCAATCCCCATAGTCCTCTCTCTGGATGCAAATGGCTTTCTCCATCATAAGTCTATTAGAATTAGCCTGAATCACTTCATTGTTGAAAAGAACCAAATCCATCAGAATTTATCATCACATAATCTTGTTGCTGTATATAATGTTCTCTTGGTTCTACTCGCTTAGCATCAGTTCTTGTAAGTTTCTCCAGGCCTTTCTGAAATCATCTGCTGATTGTTTCTTATAGAACAATATTCTGTAACATTCCTATGCCATAACTTAATCAACTATTTCCCAAATAATGAGCATCCAATCAGTTTCCAGTTCCTTGCTGCTACATAATGTTTGCATTTTGTAAACATTTGCACATTCAAACATTTTTGCACATGGACCTATATTCTTTCTAAGAGATATGTCATCTCAAATGTTTTTATTCTTTAGGATTCTTTTTCTCTTTGAAATATCCTGGGAATTGACTCCTTAAATCCTTTAAAATTGCTGCTGTTATACTAATTTATTCTTCTATACATTTGATCAGATTCTATTGTCTTTTCTGAGTTCAACTTAACTGCCCTTATTCCTCAATTGCACCACATCCTTAAAATCATCCAAATAAAGGGGTTTTAATATTGTCACTGATGAAAATAAAATGCTATGTCAGAAGTAGATTTGTCTTCCTTTGTGTCTTTTGTTCTTTCAGATTTATCTACAAATGTTCTTTATGTAATCTATCTTACATAGGGAAGGTCTTACACAAATCTCTGTATGCTAATTTTGTCTCAATTACTTTTCACTGCCACTGTGATGATATCTCATCATGGTTTTATGTTGCCCCTTCCATGATGTTTTACAAATAAACTAATGTTTTTCCCCTGGATTTCATTCCTCTTTATTTGTCAGAAAGGTTAAATATTTTCTGGTTTACGTAGTGTCCAAGCTCTTTTGGCTTGGTTGTTATGGTGACTTTTTTGGATTGATTAAAAATGGTTTGTATTTACTTTTGTTTATTGCCCATTTTTGAAAGTAGATAGGTTGTTTAACCACATCATGTTGGATCTACTATAATCTCAGTTTGTCTTTAACCTTCTAATTTGATATTTACTTTGTTTGACCTTTGTTACCAGGCAAAAACCTGATTTGTATACTGAAAGTCTATTTTAAAGTGACTGCTTCTATAATCAGTAATTTCCTGTCTAGTTAACTTATGGTATTATCTGATGCTTGATTATGTCTTGCAACTCTTCTTTAAAAAAATCCTATGTACAATTATTAGATTTCTTAGTAGTCTGCTACCCTTGTCTTCCTTTCATCTTTTAATCTCAAGATTTTTTCCCCCAAAATTTTCCCCATCTTGGCCTTTATCTAGTTTCATATTAAAGTCATACTGAATTAAAGAATATGTTGGCTTAGTTGAAAGATTTTATTGGGTTTTTCATTAAATTTCTTTACTTCTTATAATATGGTAGGATTTTTTGAGTTGGTAGCAATCTTAGAAATCGTCTCATCCTATCTTCTAATTTTACAAATGAGGTGACCAAAGCCTAGAAGAGATAAGCAAATTAGTGAAGGTCTTAAAACTTTACCCCAGGATTTAAACTGAGGTCTCTTGACTCCAGATCTAGTTCTCCTTCTCTTTCCTGCCTTGTTTTTAATGTTTACACTTAAACCAGAATATCTTCTTGCTAATCTATTTTGCTGGTGTTCAGCATCAATACAGCAAAGCAAAATGATCAAGTATTCCATGAAATGATGTGTAGGAGGACATCAACTCCACCAGCTTTCTATTAACTTCTGCAGAGAACCTGTCATTCATTCTTCAGCCTTCTGCCTTTATGATGACGATATAAATGACTCTTCCAGTAACTGACTAATTCATAACTTTGTCCCGTGACCAGTCTTAATTGTACCAACTGTTGAATTCATATTAGGCATTTTAAACATTGATTCTTAACCTCATCTATCTCTTTTTCCTACTTCCCACCTTCAGTATAATAGAAAGAGGTCACATAGGACTGAAAACCAGTTTGTGGTTTTGTGCATTTTGTAGATTGCGATGACCAAAAAAAATTATTATTTCATGGTCAGCTTTCTGCTGATGAGGCTCTCCAAATGCAGTTATATTAGTCCTTGGACACATAGTTTGTTGATAGGTTCATATTCTAGGGTTTTCCAGCTTGGTAAAGAGTGCTGGGATGCATCTTCTTAGACTTTCAGAACCCAGGATTAACCACATCCCTCCTACTGACCCTCTATTGGGTAAGACTTTGTGAGGCCTTTTTGATATATAATTGGTACATCTTGAACTACATTCTGTTTTTATTGTAATTAAATCTTAACAGTTTTAAAAACTTTTTTTAAAAAAACTGCTTTTCTTTTGAAAAATATTAAAAATATTATGCCCAAAAATTTATAAAAATTGAGAGTTAAAAGAAACTTAAGGAAACTTACATGAACTGATCAATCAATAGACATTTATTAAATGACTCTGTGTGTCAATTGCTGAGGATATAAATAGGAAAGTGAGATAGTAGTTGCTCTTTCTTTGCTATAGATAGGGGATAGAAAATGATTTAGCGTGAATTAACAGCATATAGAATGACTAGAGAAATGGAAATGAAATGATCTCTAAGAAAGTAGTTGGAAGCTATTAAATTGTAATGACCAATTTAAATCTCGAGAAATGATCATTGAAATGCCTTTATTCTTTCAAGTATAAAAACCATGATTGTGAAATAGGTCATACATTGTCAGAACACCATCACAATGTATTGGTGGATTTGCTTAAATGTTTTTCTTTATTTCAAGAGAGGGTGCAACACTAAGGGGAGAATTAAGGAGGTGTTGCTGTGGTGTAAAAACAAAAAACAATAATAAAACTTTTATTTAAAAAAATTTTTTATGAAAGAAACCCTCTTAAGCCTCTTCTTGATTACTAGAAGCAAAATAGTATTTAATCCATCCTCAAGATAAAAATATCAAATCTTTTATCAGATTTGTTGCTACTTCTGTCAAAATCTTTTTTTTTTTTTTTTTGAGTCATCTATTTTTCTCTATCTCTGTTCTAGAAAATTTCCTGTTGGCTTTTCTGACTCCTATACCACTTCCATTTAGTCAGTCTTATGAGCTTCTGCCATCTTTCTGACTGACTGGTTGTTGCATCACCCTTACCTTTAAATCTTAATACCGTTCTTAAAACCTCATCATTAACTCTAAGCTTCTTTTCTTCACATTTAACACCTTCCTGCTGACCAGCTCAGCTAAACCTCTTTCCTAATTTTCCTGCTCTTTTCTCCCATTCTATTTATACTGACCTATTTGTCATGCCATTAGTCTGCTTTCCCTATTTTTAGCTCTATACACCTTCTCTAATGTACTTTTAAACTCTTTTACTTAAATACTTGTACTCTTGAAATATAAAAAAAAATTTCTACTTTCTTATCTTTTTACTTTCTTCCTTTGGACCCTGTAATAGTTTTCCATTGCCTTTCAAATTAAATCAAAGCTCCTAATTATGGGCTTTTAAAATCTCCATAGGTTGACTCTCTTATAGACAAAATCTCTTGCTACTACCCATCCACCATTTTTCATTGGTCAAACAGTTTCTTTTACCCATTCCCCCAAGTCGTGAATGGAATATGGTGTTAATCCCATCAAGACCAAAAAAAAATTTCACGAAATGGTTTTCTAGATAACATGAGCTCACTCCAGTTAGTCTAAGTTGTCTATATTTGTTATTTTAAAGATTATTTATCATACATTTAGCTAAATTGCTGTACTGGAATGTCTTTTATATGTATGCTTTTGTTTTTGCATACCCCAAAATAAGCATATATAGAACATTCAGATGGATTTGTGATCTCATCAATGTGGGTATTTCTTTCAGTGATTCAGATTGTATACCTTTCTATCTACCCTGTATAGCCCTTCTCCATCTCCATGTCCTTCTTTCTTTTGTTAAAGTTATATATAGATATAAATAAAGTATACATAAGTTCCTAGAATTTTAGACTTAGAAAAAATTTAAGAGAGAATATAGTTTCCAAGTTCAGGGAGCTTATTTTCTACTTTATTTGAACTTCCCATAGTATTCCATATTTTTAAATTTTTTTTGGTATTTAATAATAACTTGTTAAAAGTTATTACCTACACCATTTACTTATAGTACTGAGGAAAGCTTACACTGCCCAAGAGATTAAGAATCTCTTCAAAGTTCTCTTATAATGTCTTCTCCATAAAAATTTCCCAAGGAAAATAGAAGCCAATGATTATTATAAGCTTTAGATAGCATAGAACTTGTAATATATGCTCTTTTATTACACTTTTTTTGATGATACAATGCTTTTCTTTCTGTTTTTGTGAAAATATTTTCTTTTTTGTCCCTAAAGCCCTAATGTACTTTTATTTATTTTTTTAAATAATAGCTTTTTATTTTCAAAATACATGGAAAGATACTTTTCAACATTTATCCTTGCAAAACCTTGTGTTCCAAATTTTTCTCCCTCTCTTCCTCTGTTAAATATATACAATTCTTCTATACATATTTCCACATTTATCATGCAACACAAAAAAATATTTTCTTGTATCTGCTTTGTAAAATGAATATTTATTCATGGAATCTTTGTTACTATGCTTAGAGGAAAGGTGCTAATGAATTATAAAATAGTTATAAGCTTATAGTCAAAATGAAAATATGATTATTTGTTAAAAATAGAAGTGCACTCTGAGACTGAAGCAGACACACACATATGACCAAAACTAGAGTCTTCATATTCCCTTTAACTCCTAGGATATAGTTGATACATGACAAATAATAAGCAGTCTATTACTATTAAGAATTATAAGAGTTTATAGTAGTTTAGTTTTTAAAAATTCTGACAAGGTGTCATAGGATTAACTTTATTATTAAAGTGTTTTGACTTTTTAACATCTAAACATTTAAGCATTTGATCACATATAAAGTGAGGAAGGAAAGAGTTCAGTAGTTTTTGTTGACTGTTGAAGCTTTATATTTTAGGTTTAATATGCAGATATCCTGAAGAAGACTATGAGTCATTCCCATTACCAGAATCAGTTCCCCTCTTTTGTTTACCAATGGGAGCATCTATTGAATGTTGGCCATCAAATAGCAAATACCCTCTTCCTGTTTTTTCTACATTTGTATTAACTGGAGCTTCTGCTGAAAAGGTACTAAATCATTGGACAAATTATAGCTATGAATTTTGTGTAAATTTACAAGCTTTTTGTTTCTACTCTGTAGCAGTACACATTTACAAAACAAGCAAATAGTAAATTTTAAATTATTATACATCATTTTATTTTTATTTAAATGTAGTTCATTAGCAGTATCTAGTAATGTATGGCCTTAATAGTTGGAGGGTAAGCATGGGAGTTCAAATCCTACTTTGTGGCATATGTTAAGTATGTGTCCATAGGAAAGTCAACATAACCTCTTAGTGTTCCAGGCAATTCTCTATATCTATTGCTAGTTGACTTCATCTCTGTGAATGGATTTTTTATATATATATTGGAGTTCTCCATACCAATGAAATCACAGGTTTTGACAAAAAAAAAAATTGTGTATAAAG
Source organism: Antechinus flavipes (assembly GCF_016432865.1). Classification (NCBI taxonomy): domain Eukaryota; kingdom Metazoa; phylum Chordata; class Mammalia; order Dasyuromorphia; family Dasyuridae; genus Antechinus; species Antechinus flavipes. The sequence continues at coordinate 540,880,699 of NC_067399.1, forward strand.
CAACTGAGACTTTCTAGAAGTCACAAAGAAATCATTTTTCTTATCTTTCCAATCTTTTCTCTGCCAATGTGATAAAAAAAATTTTTATAATCACAACTTACTCCAATAAGACTAACGCTAGGAAAGGTCACGTTCTTCCTTGGCTTACTTCCTTAAAACAATAGCTTATAAATTGATACAGAAATATTGGCAGAATCTAGGGCTGTACTTTTACTGTTTCCACTTCCTTTCCTAGGATATGAAATTATTTCTATGGGTCATTTTTTTTAAAAGAATGTGGTTAGGACAGTTTTTGCTCTTTTAAAGGTAAAATATAACTTTTCTTAGGAGTCCAGAGCAGTATCTTATTGTCAATTGAGGGTGGAGAAGGGTAAAAGTTTAATGTTCCCAAAATATTTACTTATTTAGTTTGCATTAAAAAATATAACAACATACATGTTACCAACATGAACTATTTTTCAGGTCTATGGTGCTGCTATTCAGTTTTATGAATCATACCCTGAAGAGAATCTCACAGAAAAACAAAGATTTCATTTGGGATTAACATCTTCTACAGAGGAGAAATCTGATAGCTCTAAAACAGTTCACACTAATAAATGCATATGCCTTCTTTCTCACTGGCCTTTCTTTGATGCCTTCAAGAAGTTTCTGACTTTTCTATATCGGTACTCCATCTCTGGACCTCATGTCCTTCCAATTGAGAAGTAAGTTGGAAATTGTTTTGGTTCTGATTTTAACTTTTGTTAGACTTAATATGTAGTTTTTATGTTTGTGAATTAGCCAAATTTCACATGGCAATTAGATCTCTTTATAACATTTTCTAAATATGTAATTCTATTATTTTAATTTCATATAATATATGATACCATATATAATAAATAAAATATAACCTTCGATAATTTTATATATATGTATATATGTAAAATTATCGAAGGTTATATTAAGGGATCATTTCCAGGTGAGAGGCAATGTGATATAGTAGGTAGAGGTGAATTCTGTTGTGAAGACCTGATTCAAATCCACTCCTACCACATCTTGGCTCTGAGATTCTGTGTGAGTCAATAAGCCTCTCCATGCTCCAGGCAGTCTCTTAAAAGCAAATGCAGAGCAAGTGCCCATCTATAATGGGAAAGGGAGTTTCTTCATCTGGAATTCTCTATGTGAATAAAATTGCAGTCTGTTCTAAAAAAAAGAATTTCAAGAACTATTGCTAAATTTTGTTTTTGTAGCAGAATTATTTGTCATCTATTATTTTCAAAATGAAATATGTTTCTCCTGTTTGTTTTTCTATAAACAAATTATTTTTTTTAATATATGAAATTTTTTTTTATTTAATGATTACTTTATAATGACAACATTATTCCTTGCACTCGTTTCTTTTCTGATTTTTTTTTCCCCCTCCGTCCCTCCACCCCCTCCCCTAGATGGCAAGCAGTCCTTTATATGTTGGATATGTTGCAGTATATCCTAGATACAATATATGTTTGCAGAACCGAACAGTTCTCTTGTTGCATAGGGAGAATTGGATTCAGAAGGTATAAATAACCCGGGAAGAAAAACTAAAATGCAGATAGTTCACATTTGTTTCCCAGTGTTCTTTCTTTGGGTGTAGCTGCTTATGTCCGTCATTTATCAATTGAAACTTAGTTAGGTCTCTTTGTCAAAGAAATCCACTTCCATCAAAATATGTCCTCATACAATATCGTTGTCGAAGTGTATAATGATCTCCTGGTTCTGCTCATTTCACTTAGCATCAGTTCATGTAAGTCTCGCCAGTCCTCTCTGTATTCATCCTGCTGGTCATTAAAATCCTAAACTAAAAAAAATTCTTTAAAAATCATTTTTGCATGGTCCCATGGCAAAATCATACAATACATAGTCAGAAATGGGTTTCAAATCTCACATGTCACATCCAAGCTGAATGATGTGGGCAAGTCATTATTTTCTCTGTACCTCAATTTCTTTATCTATAAAAATGAAATTTTTGTACTAGATACTCTACAATTCATTTAAGCTCTGAATCTATGTTTGAATAGAATTTATATGATGCACAATAGACGTTGAATTTGTAGTTGAATTTTTCCTTACTTAAATATTACACATCAAAATTAAAGGAATTGGATTTAATTTATATTTGATGAATCTAAATTAAATAAACATAAAAACTTATATTTGTATAATATTTTAAGGTTTGTACTTTCCCCACAACAACTTTTTGAGGTTGTTATTGCAGTTTCAATCTTGTCCCCACTTTAGACCAAAGCTTATGTGACTTCTGAGTCATATAACTGCTAAGTGACTGAAATAGGTATAAATTATTGTTAGTTATACTGACTCCTAAGGACAGTAATCTTTCTGTCACTTAATACAGCCTTCCTGAACTTTTTGCGTAAGGATCTCATACAACTGATCTACGTTTCTTTGCTCTCTTTTTGTCTGTCATGCTATTTGTCCCATTTGTCACCAAGATGAATGCATAGAACCCAGAATGATCCAGTTTTCATTATATAGTAACTTAACTGTCATATAGGAGTTTATATCTTTTCTCTAACTTTGCCTATTCATGCAAATTATTTTAGGTCAGTGAGGGCCTGTATCCCTTATTTCCCTGTATAATAATAGTAGTTACTAACAATTTTATTTGATGCTTCATTGTGGCATTAAAATGATTCTGAGTGCTCAGAAGCTATGCCAGTGGGAGAGGCAACTTCTTCCAAGATACTGATTGAATATGGTCTCAGGAATGTCTATATGTTTATTGTCTGCAGACTAACCAGCCTAGAATAGTTGGGACAATCTTGACATCAAGATGAAAACAGAATAATGCATATGTCATCCACAGCAATTCTCCACGATCATCTTATTACAGAGGAATTATGATTTGTATCTGTGGAAAAAGTACTTTTGTTGACAAAATAGCAGACTTTTGAAGTATAATAACAAGTGTATTTGTCTATTTTGTGCTACTAGACAGTAAGTAGTACGTATGGCAGTTTAGTTACCTTTGAATGCCCCTCATGGCACCTAATATAATAATAACTAGCATTTATATAGTACTTTGTGATTTGCAAAGAGCTTTACAAACATTATTTCGTTGCAGCAATATGGAAGGTAAGTCCTATATTTATCCCTATTTTACAAATGAGGAAAATGAAGCAAACAGATGTTAAATGAATTATGCCCAGAATCACATAGCTAGTAAGTGGTTGAAGCATATTTGAACTCAGGTCTTCTTGACTCCAGGCTCAGTGCTTTGTGTACCATTTGACTATCTAACTGCCCATTCATTATGAAAAATCCCTATTTTATTCAATTATGTTCAGAAAGTTGATTGACTTTTAAGAGGTAAATGGTCAGCTTTCTCTTTGATATATGGATCTTGTCTGAGAATGGTCACTTTGAACAAAATATGCTAGAGACTGACAATGCTGGCTCCTTTAGCCTCTCAGGAAGGCTGTATTAAGTGACAGAAAGATTACTGTCCTTAGGAGTCAGTATAACTGACAATTTATACCTATTATTGGTAAATAAAAGAATGGAAGGGCAGACATACTGTGGTCATCACAGAGGCAGGGAGGTTTGGAGCTCACTTTGCATCTGAGAGGCTAAAGGAGCCAGCATTGTCACAGGATTCTAGATTGGAGATTGGAGAACACTGAGTCCCACCTCTCACTTTTCAGTTAAGGAAACTGAAGCAGAGACCCGTGAAATGATCCAGGTTCAGAAAGAGAATATTTGAGGCAGGATTCTAACCTAGAACTTTATAATTCCAATATTTGTGAAATTCCTAAACTGTGTACTCTAATGGATGCTGGGATGGGGGAGAAGATACAAAGATAAATAAGGCATTGTCAAAATAATTGTTCTATATAGGCTATTATTAATATGCTAAAAATAATTTTTTATCTTGATGCCTTTGGAAGAAAAAAATGAAATAAGTGTTTTGGTCATTTAGATCTGTTTTATGTGACATAAGAGGTGCACACTTGTACAAGATTGACATAAATTATTTATCTGTATTTTATAGTATAAAATGGTTTGGAATTAAGTCTTAGTTTGACATTTTTCTCTTATTTTTTATAGACATATTTCACATTTTATGCACAAAGTTCCTTTTCCATCTCCTCAGAGGCCACGGATTTTAGTTCAGGTAACATTTTCTTGATTTTTATGATAATCATATGAATATTTTTCTGTTTTATAAAATTTTAAATAATAAATTTCAGATTAAGGTTTGGGCATTTTTAATGTTGCTTGAAATTAATAAATCACTTTATTGTACTTCTAAATTAAACTAATACTCAGTTTTTGTTAAAAGATTGATTCATAATAAAGAAATGAAAGGAAATAAAAACATGTATTTTATTATATTTATGTTTGATATTTTAAAATTTATATTCATTGTAATAATATTTAAGAAAATTGTTAGAGAGCAGAATAATTACAAAGGAGAAAACTAATAGTTAAGGGGAAGCTAGGTAGAGCAGTGAATAGAGCACCAGCCTTGAAGTCAGGAGGACCTGAGTTCAAATCTGGTCTCAGACACTTAACACTTCCTAGCTGTGTGACCCTGGGCAAGTCACTTAACCCCAATTGCCTCAGCAAAAAAAAAAAAAAGAAAAGAAAAGTGATAGTTAAAATAGTTTCTTCATAATCTTTGTGCATCTAGTTATGATAATTATAAATGGGAGAAGGGAGTTTTTAATGGCATCTTCATAATCTTATACATATTTGCTCTGTGATATGATTTTTAAAATCAGTTTTGGGTTTGGAAATTACTTCTTTGTCATTAATGAAGCGTTCATTCAAAACACTATTGCTTTAAATCTGTTCCAGTTATCACCACATGATAATCTTATTCTTAGTCAACCTGTATCATCACCTCTTCCTTTGAGGTAAGTAAAACTATATTTTCAAATAAGTTTAAATTTATTTAAATTTTTCATGAAATTTTAAATGCATGTTATCCAACTTGCATTTTTTTACAACTATTCTCTACTAAACTATATATTATAATTTCAAATAGTTATCTTTTTACTGCATTTAAATCTCTTAGGATCAGTCTTTAATAGATTTTGAAGACAAATAGGACTATAATGAAAATGTTGAATATTTTGTCTATTTTTGAGGGTTTTTTTTAGTTTCAGATGTTTTCTGTTTCATATGTCCAAATATTTGCATGTTATAAAAATATATTGCTTTCATTTCCCCCTAAAAGCTATATATTCCATACATAATTTGAAAAAAGAATAATAATTCCAGTACTACAGACTAACAGAAAAACATACTTTTATCAGTTTACAAATTAAGAAAAATGATGAAATGTGTTTTCCTGTCATGCAAAGCACCTTGAAATCTCATTATGAATGTAATTTTCTTTTTTCCTTTTTTTCTTCATTTAATAGTTTTTAAATAGATGTAAAAATAGTTTTTAAAACAGTCATTTTTATGGTATTTTTGAGCTTCATATTTTTCTCCTTTTCTCCCCCTTCTCTTCCTCCCTAAGACAGCAAGTAATCTGATATGAACTGTACTTTTATACAGTCATGTTAAATAGATTTCCACATTCGTCATGAGCAGCATAGTTTTCTAGTAATAGAATTATAGTCACAATACAATTATGCTATTATGTAGTATATACCTGAGGAAGGAGAACTACTTATATATTTTTATCTTAGTTTTTTAAAAATTGCATTGGTTTCATCAGTAACTTACTTCATATCTGTTCTTTCATCTTGTAATTCTTATTCCACATTTTGTGATAGAAATAACTTAATTCATAATATTTTCTGAATAGTTTTATCGCAAATCAACATCTTGCAAGTAAAGTATTTCATACATATTTAAAAATAACAAATAGTTATGTTGCCATACATGTAAACATTTTATACAGCAAGTAAATTTTTTAAAACCATGTTTGTTGAATTAATTTTGAATGCTTTAGAGGAATTTGGTGTTAAAAGAATAAGTTACTATTTCCTTTTGTAAAGGAAATAATCACACCTAATTTATCTTTTGATAAATTCAAGTGATTATTTGTTGATTTGTTTTAAATCACTTAAATATTTTGATTGTTCAAAATTGAAATATTGGAATATATTATGTGCCATAACCAAAAAAGCTTTTTTTAATATGCCTTTTTGTTGGAATCCTTACTAACTGCTAACTGATTAGAGTTGATCTAATCTTACAAGAAGATGTTTTGGGCAGAACCTGAAACAAGGTACTAAGTAGAACTAATTAATACAAGGCTTGTGTTCACACCTTTACTCATTGGAGTTCAATGAGTTCACACCTCCCTTGAAGCTTTGGGTCAGAGAGCACTATGGGAGAAAACCCATAATCCCTCTCTCTGGAAGGAGCATAAATAGGCCAATGGGCCAGTCGAAGAGGTTCTGGAGAGGAAGACGCTACAAGTCGAGATTTCACTGGAATGACATGAAGACTGGAACTGGCTGGAGGCTGAAGAAAGCAGAGGCAGAGGCTGAAGGACCAGACCTTTGGATTTAAAGACATTTGGAGAGAGCTCTTGGAACCAAGCAGAGAGATAGGCCTCTAAGCTAACCGGGCTATATTGGAGATAATAAAAGATCTGAACTTTTATCACCTGGCTGCGTTTTGAGAAGAACAAGATCACCACATTTTGGCGCCCAACGTGGGGCAAACAGACCCCCTCAGTGGATTTCAGTGGAAAAGCTCCGATCCTGATTCAAGTGGAAAAGCCTCTGATCCTGATCCAGTGGAAAAGACTCATCAACCCAGAAATTAGGGTGAGTGCAACAAAGAAATTTTGTTAGAAGAGTTAAAGTAGAATTTCAGCTAAGATGGGACAGATATTTAGAAAACAGCCTGTTTCTGTTCAAGGAAAATGTTTAGAGAGCATTGTCAAAGTTATGGAAAGCCAAGGTTTAATTATAAGTTTACAGCAAATCACTGAACTTTTACAAATTGTAAAGGATATATGTCCTTGTTTCTCTCTTGATAAGGAATTAGATCTAAATGAATGGAAATTGGTTGGAGAGGATCTTTGTCAATTCTATGATAAAAATGGGCCTAACTCAATAATTAATACATATAATGTAATACAATTGGCTATAAGAAGTTATTTAAGTGATAGAATGATGAAAAGGAAAGTACAGGAGGAAGAAATGCCAACTTTACTAGGTGAAAAGGAGGACGAATCAGATGAGAATGGAATTAATTATAATTCTGAGTATGATACTTCACAGCAGGAGGAATTAGGTGATTCCACATCTCATGACCCTCCCCCCACAATGAACCCTTCATGGGTGGAACAAGGGGGAGGGAGAGAGACAGAAACACAGTCAGCTTCTCCTGTAAAGCAGAATTTGACAAGATTAGAAAAAGCATTAATTAAAGCAAAAAATGAAGGAGAAGATATATCTGATTTTATAAATACATATTCTGTGATTGAAGAGCTCAACTCCTCAGGTCAAAAAGAGAGAAAATACACTCCTTTTAATTTGGAAAAAATTAAAGATTTGAAAAAGGGTTGCACTCTTTATGGGGCTACATCATCTTATGTGAAGATGTTACTGGATAATTTGTCTAATGAAATCCTAACCCCGAATGACTGGAAATCCATAACGAAAACTTGTCTTGAACCGGGACAAAATTTATTGTGGCTTTCAGAGTTTCATGAATTATGTAGGATTCAAGCCCAATGCAATAGGCAAACAGGAGCTATTGTACAAGTTGCTTTTGACCAACTAGCTGGTGAAGGTCAGTATGCAGAGAGTTCAGAACAAATTTATTATCCCATAACAGTGTATGAGCAAATTTCTAAGGCTGCAATAAAAGCTTGGAATTCTCTCCCTGGACAGAAAGATGGAAATAATGCTTTCACAAAAATAGAGCAAGGTCCCAATGAACCTTTTGCAGATTTTGTGGGACGTTTACAAACAGCTGTAATAAGAACCATTGGAGACAATGCAGCAACAGAAATAATGATTAGACATTTGGCTAAGGAAAATGCCAATGAGATTTGCAAGAGAATTATATGGGGGCTAGACAAAAATGCTCCTTTAGAAGAAATCATAAGATGCTGTGCCACAGTGGGCACAAATGCTTATTATGCCCAGACTATGATGAACATGGAAAGACAAGGTCCTTCTTGGCAGAGGAATTCTAGAGAAACTCGTCGATGTTTTCATTGCGGAAAAGTTGGACATTTGAGAGCTCAATGTAGAAATGGAGACAGAGTGAGAAGACAGGGTGAGAGAAAACCCAAAACCCCATGTCCAAAATGTAACCAAGGCTTTCATTGGGCCTCTAAATGTATATTGACCCAGAGGAAGGAGAGGCAAGGCCCAGCTCCAAAGTATCAATCAAAGGACAGGTGGGGCATGATAGCAGCTGAGATTACACCCAGAGAGACTTTAGAAATTCAGAACTCTGATGTCATCAACCAACAGAAAAGCAATCAGGATTACAGTTGGGAAGAATACAGGCCTTTTAAGACAACAAGACAATATCCAATGCAAACAACTCCAAAGTAATTACCAGATGATGAGGAGAAATCCCAAATTTGGTAAATAGAAGGGAATTAGGTTAACTGCTTGGGGAAGAGGATCTGCTTATATTTCCACAGATGAAGAAAGAATCAGATGGCTGACAATGAGACTGTCAAAAGGACTCTTAAAATCTTCAGAAATCATTGGATTCCCTAATACAAGATGAAACTATTTCAGTTCCTGAAAAACCAGCAAGAATCATTGGGTTCCTTAAGATGAAAAATTGTTGATGAGACTTTCTGCAGTACTTCAGAGCTTACAGGAACTATTGGATTCCTGGCACATGAACTAATGGACAATGGATTGCTTATGGACTATTTCTAGGACTTATGGACATGTGTAAATTTTCAGGTTGATTTATGTTGTTACAATACTACTAGCCTGTGTTATATTGCTATGTGCTTATGTAAATTATGTATAATGCCTCCCATATTGATGGATTTATGTATACCATGTATATCTGTTACAAAGTTCTGGCCCATATTGATGGATTTATGTGTACCCCCTCAGAAACCCCCTATGTTTTAAAACAAAAGAAAGGGGGAGATGTTGGAATCCTTACTAACTGCTAACTGATTAGAGTTGATCTAATCTTACAAGAAGATGTTTTGGGCAGAACCTGAAACAAGGTACTAAGTAGAACTAATTAATACAAGGCTTGTGTTCACACCTTTACTCATTGGAGTTCAATGAGTTCACACCTCCCTTGAAGCTTTGGGTCAGAGAGCACTATGGGAGAAAACCCATAATCCCTCTCTCTGGAAGGAGCATAAATAGGCCAATGGGCCAGTCGAAGAGGTTCTGGAGAGGAAGACGCTACAAGTCGAGATTTCACTGGAATGACATGAAGACTGGAACTGGCTGGAGGCTGAAGAAAGCAGAGGCAGAGGCTGAAGGACCAGACCTTTGGATTTAAAGACATTTGGAGAGAGCTCTTGGAACCAAGCAGAGAGATAGGCCTCTAAGCTAACCGGGCTATATTGGAGATAATAAAAGATCTGAACTTTTATCACCTGGCTGCGTTTTGAGAAGAACAAGATCACAACACCTTTTCTCTACCATCCAACTAAAGCACTGCTTTTTAAAACATGATTCTTTATTTAATCAAGATCTTCAAAATTGATCTGTTTTCATATAAATTAAGCAGATGAATAACCTTTTTCTATTGTAAAAATCACATAAAGGAGATTAGTGATTTTGCAGCCACATAAGCACTAAATTTTTTTCATTGTAAATTTAAAAGCATAATGGCAGAAACCAATATAATTTCATTAGATTTAAGACTGTATCAAAAGCACAGATTATTCCCAGTCATTATTTGCTCTTTTCATTTCTGATCTTTCAGACAAATTTTGTGATTTTTTTTTGTCTTCAAATATTTATTTATGATTCGTGTTTATATTTTTATTAACAGTGGTGGCAGGTTTTCAACACTGCTACAAAACCTGGGTCCTGAAAATGCTATAACACTACTTGTGTTTGCAGTAACAGAACATAAAATTCTCATCCATTCCTTGCGGCCTTCTGTCCTGACTAGTGTGACAGAAGCCTTAGTTTCTGTAAGTATGAATTTCTTATTGGGTTTTAGTTTTTCAATATAATTATTTAGGTAATTTTAAACTTTTAATATTTTAACTTGAAGTTATTTGTAAGTATGTTTCTCCTAAAATAGCTGGATAGCAGTTGATCTGGAAAAAATCTGGAGTCTAGATGCACTGCTGCATCTAGAAGGGCAAATAGTATGATATAGCAAAAAGTCTTCTGTTTTCTTAGGTATCATGCTGCCAAAAAAAAAAAAAAAAAAGGAGACCATGCATAGCGACAAATCAGCCTTGGTAAAATTACATTTGGACCCACTGTGTTCCGTTCTTTGTACCACATTATAGGATGTTTAAAGATTGAATATGTCTAGAGGAAAATGATTAGGATCATAAGGGTCATAGAAACCATGCTATATAAAGATTGATGGAATAGATTGCAGTTATTTAGCCTAGACAAGACAGGATTTAGGAAGAACAAGATAATTGTCATCAAATATTGAAGGACTATCATATGGCAGAGTCAACAAGCATGTATTAAGCTCACTATGTAGTACAGACTAATAAAATCCATACCCTCAAACAGCATACATTGTAAAGGAGAAGACAGACAACTTGCAAAAGACATATATAAGATATATGTGTTATACATGAAGAGGGAATAAACTTGGACTTTCTTTCCTCCAAAGAATATAATTAGAATTACAAAAAGGTAATTTAGGCTCAAGGGAAAATCTAATCAACAATTAGTGCTATCTCAAATTGAAATGGGCTCCTGGGTAAAGTTTATACTTCTACTTCAGTGGAAGTTTTTAAGGAAATTCAGTAATTTCCACCTCTTTGGAAGTTTTCTAATGAAGTCATTTATTGGTGATGATGTAGAAGAAGAGCTTCTTGTGCAAGCCTGAATCAGATAATTTTTGAAGTCCCTTCCAATTCATAGTCTTTTAAAAATTCAGGGGAAATTTTTTTTAATTTTTAATTTCTAATGTTTTATTTCAGTTAATGACTTAATTTGATTAATGTTTTAATTTTTAGATTTTTAAAAATGTGTTGATTGTTTTACTGAAATGCCCCAGAAAATCACTGATTTTTACCTGCGTGGCTACTTGTTTCACTGTGTAGATTATAATCTGTCCATACTTTAGTAAACCATTATCATAAATTTCAATGGCTAAAAAAAAAAAAAAAAAAAAAAATCCCTCATGGAGAATCCTTTTTGATCTAGCTAGCTTAGACCTTGAATGATAACAAATCACCAAATCTAACAACATAACCCATACTTAAAGCCTTTTCTGCTTGGGAGTATCTACTAGAATTTCTAATGCATACTCTATTGAATCATCAGAGTAGGATTATAACAAATGTAACGAAATGTTAGCTCTGGTTATAAATGTCACACTTTATCAAATGTTGGAAATGAAATATGTGTTTAAAAGATAATATTTTATGTTTACATAATTTGCTTATATGGTAAACAGTTAAATTTTCTTTTATCTGTTATTTATTCAAAGATGATATTTCCTTTCCACTGGCCATGCCCATATGTTCCTCTTTGCCCATTGGCTTTAGCGGATGTTTTGAGCGCACCATGTCCATTCATAGTAGGAATTGATTCGAGATACTTTGATCTCTACGATCCACCACCAGATGTTAGTTGTGTTGACTTAGATACCAACACCATTTCTCAGTAAGTATACATGAACGAGTTCTGAATCTGGTTTTCTAGGTGTAAGTATTTCGTGATCACTAACTATGGTTCTTTATATGATGCATTTCCTACATGTATAAAGATCTGTTACTATTTTTGAATCAAATCTATCTACATTTTCAATAGACCAAATTTCTAACAGTAGAGACCTCTTTGTTTAAAAGAAAATGGATTTTTCCTGCCATAGCTCTTTAAATATTTAAGAAGCATATTTTAACCTTATCCATTTTTTGAAAGTTGGAATAAGAAAAATTAGAATTAAGAAAATAAATTTCTCCTCAATGCAAATAATAAATTAATGATGAAATCATAGGTGCAACCTAGCACTTATTTTGAATCCAGTTTAAAAGTTTAGAGAGTAATGGTGTTTGCTTCTGCTGTGGGAAGATAATATCCATTCTTAATTTTACCATGTTTAAGTAGTTGTTGAGTATTATTTCACTTTTTATAATTTCCTTGTGTTTTTTGGGAGGTTTGTCCTTGAAATATTCCTTTATTTATGTTTAATCATATTTAAGCTATTCAAGAAAAAGAGAAAATATAGCTGTGCTACAGCAGGGGTTTGTTTTATAGCTTTGTATAGCGAGAGGTGTTCAGGCTACTCCCAGTTTTCCTATAAATAGTTTAGCTATCATGACCGAGGTGACTGAATATGTCCTAGAAAGAGAGAAAACAAATAACCTGCTCACACATTCTCCCCTGAAGATAATTCCTCGTCTCAGTTGATTTGTGAAGCACAATAAGTAGTAAAGTTTTTATAGCTAATAAATGTAAAATATGAGCATATGCTTCTGTTTACTAACAGGCAGGCACTTAGATTTAATAAATTTTCTAATATTTTGGTATCTTTAAATAATTTTATGCTAGTTATTTAACCTTACTGCCAGTTTTTAAGCCATAAAACTTTAGTTTCATGGAATAACTAAGAAAGCATAGGAAAAAAAATTTAAACTTTTTAGTCTAATTTAGACTTTAGTCTAAAAGAAAACACTTTTTAGTTAAGGATTGATTCAAAGACTTCCCAGCAGCAAGAGTGAGTAAATATTTATGCTTATTCATAACTAGTTTTTATTGCTTCTTCTCATAAGATATTTTAATCATTGGTTAGTTGGCAGTCTTTTAGATGCTTTAACTGCTTTACTTTTTTTTTCTCACACATTTTGAGAAAAAATTTAAAATAAAAATGTTACCCATATAATTCTTCTTCCCATACACTCTTTTATCTTCAACTTTTATATTCTTATGTTACTTCCAGAAAAGGATTATTGTGAGTAGACTTGATTTTATCTTTTACTGGCAAAACCAGAAGAGTAGAAAACTTTTTCTCACTGATTGGAGTGAGAGAAATTATGCAACACTCTACCTTAATATTCCTTGTGTAGGTGAACTTTGGAAATCTTTTTATTTCATCTCCCTTTTCCTTTACCTAGAATAAATAGGCCCTTTTCTTGCTATACAAAAGTTGAGCGGGTATTAGCTCCCTTTTTTCCCCTTGAACCAAAAGCATTTAAGGCCCAACCTAGAAATTTGAGGGAAAAGGAAATGTTAAATGAACTTCTACCTTTTAAATCAGTTGTCAGTAATGGGCCTCTCCTTCCTCTCTGATGCTTATGAACATGTAGAATCTCTCATAAACCAGCATTTCAACTTGAATGAAAAATGCTAGAACAACAGAGGAATTTTTTTTTAATTTTTATTTAATAATTACTTTATATTGACAGAATCCATGCCAGGGTAATTTTTTTACAACATTTTCCCTTGCACTCGTTTAACAGAGGAATTTTATAAGAAGATATTGTTGTCATTATGGGGACATTGTCCCAATGACAGGCTGAACATGAGTTTGGAACAGAACTCTGAAAAACAAGTTATCCTCTGGAGTCATAATTGGCCTTTGAGATTCATCGAAGATAGAATTAGAAGAGCTATTAGTGGGATTTGTTTTTGTGCTAGGCTCTGGATGCTGTGAAAGTTATGTATCTTAGGATCCAGAAGTATGTCCAAGTCTTAGACATTACAAATGTTGGATAGCGTCTGTGATTGTTGTCAAGCCACTTAATTTTTCTAGACCTCATTTTTCTCAGATCCAAAATTAAAGGGTTGGATTACATTATTTATAAGCTCTTCTCTAGCTCTGTGATCCAGTGATGAGAATAACTAAATTCTAAAAAAAAAAAAAAAAAAAAAAACTCCATTATTGTATAATTCTAGATAAGTCACTTTTCCTTTGTGAAATAGGAAGTGAACATCAAAGACTGATAAAGGTATCAAAAGATTGGTAAAAGGAAGATCAGAATACAAATGTTTAATATCTTCTTCTCTAGTTTTAGAGGGAAAATGATGAGGGGAAATAAAGGTAATTGTAAAAACATTATTAGATGTAAACAAAATTTTATACTGGATGGGATGTATTGGGTTGGGAGATTTTCAACAAGAAAATATAACACATGAAAAAGAACTGTGCTAGATTGAGTTTATTATCTTTTTCCTTGCAACAAAAGAGAGAGAGAGTGTGTGTGTGTGTGTGTGTATACATATATAAAACTACAACCATGAAAGAAAAGCTAATCCTAAGTTAAAATCTTTTCAATAACTTAAAAATCATTTCCTATGTCAAGGGAAAGATCCCTTGACAGAGTGATCATTGCCACTTGGCTATGCTGTTGAAATATTATATTAAGACTTTCACAGCAGGACCTCTAGAAGCAAATGGAATACAGTCTCTACTCTCAGCCCTTGTGGTAGAGAAGGAAACTCCTAAGACACCATGTTTATAGGTCTCAAACTAAAGCTTTCATAAGACTGGATTTCTCTTTCCTAACTTTTTGCTGTTGTATGGGGAAATATTTCTCTCAATCGTTCACCATTTTCTGTTATGAGTTCAAATGTTGGAGTTCTTGTTCTTCTCAAAACACAGCCGGTTTAGCTTAGGGCCCTCCGAATATCTCCAAATCCAAAGGTTCTGTCTGCTAGCCTCTGCCTCTGCTTTCTTCTGCCACAGTGGTGTGAGATGAAGATGAATCTGGTTGTCCACTCAACTCTCACTCGTAGCTTTATCCTCTGAAAGCTCTTCGTCTGCCACCAGCCAGCCAAGTGGAAAAAATGTATTCTCGAATAGCTCTCTCTCCTTATATGCGAATCTTCTGAGAGAATGGGATTATGGGTTTTCTCCCATAGTGCTCTCTGGCCCAAAGAGCTTTAAGGGAGGTGTGAACTCCCTTGAAGTTAGAAAGTTTACTTTGTGAAGCTGGCATACTTGTGAACTCCAATGAGTAAAGGTGTGAACACAAGCCTTGTATTAATTAGTTCTACTTAGTACCTTGTTTCAGGTTCTGGCCAAAATCTTCTTGTAAGATTAGATCAACTCTAATTAGTTAGCAGTTAGTAAGGATTCCAACAATTTTCTATTATGATCTTTTAAAGATATCATATATTGATATTGCTTCTGGCTGCTGTGTTTTTTCTATTTGACAAGAATTCTGAACCCTGGATGACAGTTTCTTTGCTAATTTACAACTCCTTGTGAAAATTAAACTTCTAAGAAATAGCAGAATGAGTGTTATTGCTGATACTTTTCTCCATTTTTCAGCATATATAGCTTGTACAATGAGTAGGTTGGAACTATTATAATTTCCTTTAGTGTCTTCTCATTATCTTTTTCTGATTTTGAGCTATAGTTCAGTCAAACAATGATCTGATTTCACACAAAGAGCTGATTCTGAAACGTTTGCATTTCAGTAATTAATCATTTTTTATTTGCTAGGATAATCAGTTTCATTTTTTTTATATTGAGTTTTGGTGCTCATCATGTTTAGTATGTATTTACTGTATTTTTTTTCCTTCCCTTCTTCTTGAAGAAAGATTCATGATATATTAGCATCAGTCTTCTGAATAATCTTTTTGAAATAATATTTTCCCAATTACATGTAAAAACAATTCTTGACACTTTGTTTTTATTGTTTAAAATGTATTTTAAACTTAAATACAAAATAGGAAAAGGAAAAAATGGCCATGTGCCCAGAAGAACAAAAAAGAGGGTTCAAAATATAAAGCAATAAATTTCCATTTCAAAAAACCTACATAATAAATACTACACATTATATTCAGAAGTGTTCATTTTTTCCTTGCTTCTTAGAACATTTTCTTTTGTTCTGTGCTGTGCATTTTTTACTTTATTCTTTTATTTCCCCTTTTCCCTCCCTTCTCCCAAGATGGCTATAATTAAGCACAGATATGTTTTCATACACGCATGACACATACATGCCTACATAAATACATATACATAGATATCTATAATCATACATACACACGCACACATATATGCATCTGTGTAAGATCCTTTTTTTCTGAGGAAGGTAAATATCTTTTATTTTTATTTTTTTTTATTTTTAATAGCTTTTTATTTACAAGTTATATGCATGGGTAATTTTACAGCATTGACAGTTGCCAAACCTTTTGTTCCAATTTTTCCCCTCCTTCTCCCCATCCCCTCCCCTAGATGGCAGGATGACCAATACATGTTAAATATATTAAAGTATAAATTAAATACAAAATAAGTATACATGTCCAAACCGTTATTTTGTTGTACAAAAAGAATTGGACTCTGAAGTATTGTATAATTAGCCTGTGAAGGAAATCCAAAATGCAGGCAGGCAAAAATATAGGGATTGGGAATTCAGTGTAATGGTTCTTAGTCATCTCCCAGAGTTCTTTCATTGGGTGTAGCTGGTTCAGTTCATTACTGCTCCATTGGAACTGATTTGGTTCATCTCATTGCTGAAGATGGCCATGCCCATCAGAATTGATCCTCATATACTGTTGTTGTTGAAGCATATAATGATCTCCTGGCCCTGCTCGTTTCACTCAGCATCAGTTCGTGTAAGTCTCTCCAGGCCTTTCTGAAATCATCCTGTTGGTCATTTCTTACCGAACAATAATATTCCATAACATTCATATACCACAATTTATTCAGCCATTCTCTAATTGATGGGCATCCACTCAGTTTCCAGTTTCTGGCCACTACAAAGAGGATTGCCACAAACATTCTTGCACATACAGGTCCCTTTCCCCTCTTTAAGATCTCTTTGGGATATAAGTCCAGTAGTAACATTGCTGGATCAAAGGGTATGCACAGTTTGATAACTTTTTGAGCATAGTTCCAAATTGCTTTCCAGAATGGCTGTATGTATTCACAATTCCACCAACAATGTATTAATGTTCCTGTTTTCCCACATCCCCTCCAGCATTCCTCATTATCTTTCCCTGTCATTCTAGCCAGTCTATCTGGTGTGTAGTGGTTGTAAGATCCTTTTGAAGGCAGATAATAACTTCTTACCTAAGACCAATTCTTTCCATATATTTCTAACTCCAGCTCCTCACTTCTTATACCACTGCAGTATTCCAATTTTATTCTGTCTAGTTATTTTAGTCTAAAACAATATTGATTAATATCATTGACAGATTGTATAGTTTCCCTATTTTTCTCTTTTGATAAATCTATTTTAGCTTTAAATTTATCTGAGATGTTCTATTTTTCTTTTCTTTGTTTTTCTTTATTAAATCTTTTTATTTTTCAAAACATATGCATGGATAATTCTTCTGTATTAACCCTTGCAAAACCTTGTGTTTCAATTTTCCCCCCTTCCCTCCACTCCTTCCCCTAAATGGCAAGTAGTACAATATGTGTTAAACATGGTAGAAATATATGTTAAATCCAATATATGTATACCTACTTATACAATTATCTTGCTGCACAAGAAAAATCAAATCAAAACAGGAAAAATGAGAAAATAAATTACAAGAATACAATAACAAAAACAGTAAAAATACTTTGTTGTGAACCACACTCAGTTCCCACAGTCCTCTCTCTGGGTGTAAATGGCTCTCTTCATCAAAAGATTATTGGAACTGATCTGAATCATCTCACTGTTGGAAAGAAACACCTCCATCAGGATTGGTCATCAAATAATATTGTTGTTGCCATGAACAATGATCTTCTGGTTTTATTCACTTTACTTCACATCAGTTCATATAAGCCTCTCCAGGCCTCTTTGAAATCATCCTGTTGGCCGTTTATTATAAAACAATAATATTCCATAACATTCATATACCACAATTTACCCAGCCATTCTCCAATTGATGGGCATCCACTCAGTCTCCAGTTTCTGGCCACTACAAAAAGGACTGCCACAAACATTTTTGCACATGTAGGTCCCTTTCCCTTCTTTAAGATCTCTTTGGGATACAAGCCCAGTATTAACACTGCTGGATTAATGGTATGAATAGGTTGATAGAGATGTTCTATTTTTCTTTTGAATTTAAAATTTTGCTTCTGAAACCTTGGGCATCTTTCACTTCTTTATTCAGAACCATATTTCAGAATCATTTTCACCATTCTCCTCCTGCATATCTTCATTTTGAAGTTATCAAGTATTAAAGTTTGTGTTACATTAATTTGGAGAGTCTTGTCAAATTCTTCATAGAATTTTACTTTATCAAATACTGATGTATCAGCCTCAACTCTCTTCATGTGATCCTATTACCTTTTCTTGCTTCTTATCTTTTTGAGATCTTTGTATCATTTGACATTGTTTATGGCACCATCATTCTTTGTTCTCTTTTCTCCCTGGATTTTTACAACACTGTTCTGTTAGATGGTCTTGGCATATAAAAAGAGTTTAATATATGTTTGTCGACTGAGTGATTGATTGGCCAAATCTTCTTTATCTCTTTTACAAGAGCATAATCCATGTCCCATCCCTTGTATACAGATGTACCCTCTCCTCTTCTCTCTAATGCTCTCTTTATCATCAATTTAAGGGACAACCATCATTTTTATAGAAGTTTTCCCCAAACTTCATATCTAACCCTCAATTCTCTTGAGCCCCAGTTCTGCATTAGAGTTAGTACTCTAATAACAACACACTCTTCTAGAACCTGGATCAGTAATGAATCTCCATTCTATGATGAATCATCTGAAGAAAAGCCAATCAAGCAATCAATAAGTATTTATTACAAATCAAAGTGCCAGGAGTTGGAATTATTGCTAGGTATCCTTGATTAAAAAAAAAGACATAAAGTAATCTGCAAAATTGGAAGTAGAATTAAAATTGTTACAGAAGAACATATTTTAAAAGAATAATTCTTATTTGAAAGAGAGGTTATATTTTTAATTCAACATTTTCTCTTATTTCATAGGAGCAAAGAGATTATCTAAGTTCAATGGCTTCATTTTGGGAGGGAAGAAACTGAGGTCCAGAGAGGTTAAGTGACACATTCAGAGACATGCATCTCATTAATAATAACTAGACCTGTAGCCTAGATTCCTGAGTACCAGGCTGATAATAGAAACAGAAAGGAAAATATTGAACTGAATATACTTGAATAATTTAAAATTTAATTTATCTTTTGATTAGGAAATTACATATTTTGCATTGCATAATATACATATTTCTTAGCATCACATTACAGAATGCATAAAATATCAGAAGTTTACCTAAGGAACACTCAAGACATATAAATATAATTATAAAATAATTTTTAAAGAAATAAATAACTTTAAAAATTGAAAGTATATTTATTACTCATGTTTGAACCCTTCCAATATAATTAAAATTATACTATCTAAATTAATTTACGAATTTAGTGCTATGTTAAACTATCAAGGCAATAAAATATGGAATATAGAACTAGATAAAATAATTACAAGATTCAAGAACAAGATGTCTAGAACAATGGTTCTTAATCTAGGGTCAGTGAATTTGATCATTATTATTATTTTGCCAACTATTTCAAAAATATTGGTTTCATTTGTTTTCCTTTGCATTTTATTATATACATTTAAAAACATTATTTGGTAAAGGGACATAGGCTTCATCTTGGACTGCCAAAAGTGTCTGTGATGAAAAAAGGGCTTAAGAACTCCTAATCTAGAATATCAAGGGGAAATTATCACAATCATCCTGGGTTTTGATAGGTGTGCTTTCCCTTTATCTTGCCCAGAACTAGTCCTCCACTTCCCTTCTCAACCACAATCTCAAAATATTTTCATCTCCATTTTAGCTATTATCTCTATCTTCTCATTGGAAACTTGGACTTTACTCCTAAAACTCCCCTGGTTTTTAGAGGTATAACCTTTTACCTTATCTTCTCTAGAACCAAGTTTCTATCTCAAATTTATCTCAATGTTTGTGTTATCTGTAAATTTAAGAAGTTCAGTATCAAGAGTCATTGATAAAAATATTAACTATCACAGAATCAGGGATAGTTCACTGAGTCCCTCCACTAAAGACTATCTCTGAGCATTATTTCAGTTCATTAATCACAACTGTTAGAGTCTAGTCATTTAAATATTTATAAATTCACCTAACTGTTAACATCTAGCCCACATCTTTTCACTTTATCCAGAGAAATGTTATGAGAAATTTTATCAGATTAAACTATGATTGTAACATTCCTTTGATCTAGTAGTCTACTAACTCAAACCTAAAAAAAGAAAGTTAACCTGTCATAATTTGCTTTTTGATCACATTGACTATTTGTCATCTCTACTTTTTAAATGCTCACAAACTTTTTCATAGTGTGCTTGTGGATTTTGTCAGTATTTGTGGTCAAACCCACTGGGTTATAATTTAAACATTCTACTTTCTTTCCCCTATATTAAAATTGGTATAATATTTACCTGTTTCCAGTTTTGTGGTACTTCTCTGACTTCCTGGGATTTTTTCACAGGTCACTTATAATGGCTCAGAAGTCATATCAGTTGATTTCTTTTGGTACTTAGGATAGCTAAAGATATTTTGCTTTGGGAAGTCACAAGGATGATGAATAGATCATGGAAGAGCCAACTGATAAGTTCTTTCCAGAAATAATAGTTTTGATTTGATAGTTTTTTTCAGAGCAAAAGTAGAAAGTAGGGGTAAAGGGATACTGCACAGTCTACTTGCTTGGCATTAGGGCAGATGGCAAGGAGATGATTAGGATGGGTGAAAGAATGAAATATGAAACATGGTCTGGAACTAGATAAATATAATGGACCATGTATGTTGTATTATTTGACTTATCAATCAGGATAACACTGGTCCAGGGCAATGGTTCCAAATGGAATGCATTGATTCAATTAGGGTATATTCTCATTAGGTTAAATGGTCTGGGGATAATTGCTACAGAATAGATGGCAAGCTGATGAATAGGGTAGGTGTTAGGTGGTAGTTCCAAGTCTAAGGAGTTGACATTTTATCTTGTAGTCAGTAGGATGCCAGTGGATGTTTTTGGAGAGATAGTAACTTGGTCAGTATTGTGTCTTTGAAAGATAATTGGAACATCTGAGAGAAAGGAAAGAAACATAAGAAGAAATAGGAAGCAAAGAGGGCAATTAGAGTTTTATTGACCAATTTAAACTGGGGTGTTAGTCTAGAGACCGAGTGTCAAGGCTGACTGAGGTTATATATAAACTTAGTATTTTGAAGGACAGTAGTGTCTTCAACAGAGCAAGGGAAATTTAGAGGAGGAATAGAATTATTGGAGAAAACAAGTTCCATTTTTGAATATGAAATCTGAGACTTGAGAAAACATGTGAATGGAGACTGTTATTACCCAATGGAACTGAGGTATAATTCATATAGATTTTCATGTCATTTGCATAATTGAATCTATAGCAGTTGATGAGATCTTTAATTCAATGAGTATTTATTTATTAAGTACACAGTATATGCAAAGCATTGCTGGGCACTAAGAGTAGTCTACCTACTTTCAAGGAATTTACATTATATTGAGGAAATAAAACGTACCCAACTTTCCAGTCAATTTTGTTCTTACCACCCCTCATAAAATGTACTTCATTCCTGACCTGTTCCTGAATTCTATCATTTGATTGTGATTATAGTCTAGAATACCAAATTCTGTATTCAGCCATCATCTTCTTGATTAATTGTTTCCTTCCTAAATCTGCTTTTTCCTTATTATGAAGCTCTTGATTTTAATCAGCAGGAATGATAGAAACACTACCTGTGATCCTGAGCTCTTTATTTTCTTGACCAGGATTTCCTTATACCTAGTGATCATTTTCAATTTCCTTCTGACAATATCATTTGTCTTTTATGTGAAGCACCAGAAGTAGCATGGTGTAGTGGAAAGAAGGCTGGATTCGGTCAAGAAGACTTGGATTCAAATCTTTGTTCTCACCTTTCACCCTTTGATAATTTTGAGCAAATCTCTTCTTTCTGAGCCTATTTTGTCATCTGTAAAATGAAGGCTTTAGACCAGAAAATTTCTAGCCTTCTTCCAGTTCTAAAACTGTGACCTTGTCAGTAGGTTGAACAGGATTCACCAAACTCTTGGTCACATAATTCTCTGGGAAGATACTGTGTCTTCATATCAGTTTTACATGTAGCCTCTTCAGTACTGCACAGGAGTAGGGTAGTCTTTATCACTTTTTGTCCTTTGACTATTACTAATTGACCTTTTTCCTGATTGCATCTATTATATCCATATCATTGTTTCTTGAAGTACAGAAAGTATTTGCTTATAAGAAAAAGCTATACTTAATCCAAGCACTAAGTTTCAAAAATTCACTAGTCTTTTTTTTTTTCCTTTTTCCTATTTGTCATCTCCTAAAATATTAGCACAGGTTAGGCTTTTTCTATCTTTTCAGGTTCCTTTTCATTTTTTTGAAGCATTCTTTCCATTCTTTTTAGAACTGCTGGATTTTCCATATTAATTGGAGGGTGAAGAGATGTTTCTCTACCCCTTTTCACCTTTCTCTTCTAGTAGGGAGAACAATATGCATATAAAACATACTGTGTTTTTAGCAGAGACAAAAATCAAGCCAAGGGCTTTGTAGGTTACTGAAATATTCCTTTTTTTTCTTCCATAATTGTAGGAACTAAGATTTTCTATTCTTCATTATTCTGATTAACCAACGTTTATTGCTAACTCTTCACAGTGAATGATAATAGTATTATAGGCAATTTTCTGCCCTGGGAATTGAGTCACTAGAGGCTTCTGAAAAAAGCTTTATCTGTAACATTCTCATCTTTTTCTTAGAGTTTTTTTCATCTTTCTTCACAATGTGTTACTACCTGACATAGCTGTTTTTTAAAGACTCTTTCAGTCATTGTAAATCATTTCCCTCACATTTCCATGCTGAGTCTCACAAAAACAGGCAACCTATCTTAAAGCATTGTGTCAAACGCGAAAGAAAAATTTTGATTGGGAAAATTACTATAATATAAAGTATATTTGAAACTTAGTTATAATGTTCTTCTAGAATTTGCAATACATTGAACAATATGTAAGAAATAAACTTTTAATAAGGTCACTTTATTATTTCCTTGACTAAAATTCACTTTAATGGAGTCTCAGTATTTTTACATATTTCCAGTTTAACTAGTTTAAAGATATTCATATCTATTTTGTGCCCCATGACACTAGTCAGTATAATTCCTAGCAAATATCTATTGAGAACTTAATATGGTTATGGAACTACAGAATGCTATAGTATGGATGTGCATAAGATAAAGACTTTTAAAATACCAGGTACCCAAAATCACCAATATGCATTTTTTTAATGTTGGCCTTCAAAATTTTTTTATACTTTGTTTTATATGTTACTACCATATGTTTTCTTTTTTTCCTTTTTCACACACAACAGGAGTATAACTTCTATCGAGTAAATATATTATTTTTGCTTTTAAATTTTAGAACTGGAGACAAGAAGAATATAGCCTGGAAGATACTTCCAAAGAAACCATGCAAAAATCTGATGAACACATTGAACAATTTGCACCAACAGCTAGCAAAATGTAAGTGGATAAGTTATGATAAATGAGATGAATTGGTTATTCTTTCCATTATCTTTTATGAGTTGAGTCTACTATGAAAAATTTTGCTTATCTTGCCCTTTAATAAATATTTTCCCCCAGTTTTGCATCGTAAGTATTATAGATAGAAATGTTCATATCTTAGGGATTAAAGCAAAATTTAGAGTAGAGAATGAAACAATAAATAAATTGGACATTTTTGCTCATACTTTTGCTATATTGAAAAGAATTATTGAATGATAAAACAGGAAGGAATCTTTTAAAATAATCTTTATTATTTTTCTTTTACTATGATACTGTGGGGGAAAAAAACAAGATCACCTTTCTAGACTTCACTTATAAGTAAAATAATAAGGTAGATAAAGGTATATATGAAAAAAATTTTTGAAGATTTGAGAAAATTTATTTCAAAATTATATTTGGGAATTATAGTTCCAGTGTATACTGTAAGAATTAAAACATATGCATCTTGCAGCTGCACTATGAAGCTTTAGACATTTAGAAAATAAATATTTGCCAAAAGTATAATTACATTAATCAGGATGAAAATTGATTTACCACATAGAGGGTTTCTGTAAAAGGAAGAGTATATTTATGTCCTAGAAATGTTCTAGATGGTGATAAAGAGATTAAACTATAGTTTCTTTGTTTGAGCCTCTGGTATTTCTGTGAGAGACTTCATTAAAAGCCATAAAGGAATACTGTGATTCATGTAAAATATAATATATATGGGAGTCAACATATGTATGAAAAAAGAAGTTGACCTCTAAAATCATCAAAGATAGAGACTAGAAAAAATTTACCAAAGATTAATAAGATAAACAAATGTCATTTTAATATAGCATTAGTAAGATATACCAAATAGAAGGTGAAAAAGAAAAAAACACACTTTAAAAATTTCATGATGTAGGCATCATGAAACTGACTCTTCAGCCAATGGAACTAGCTTTGAACTGTTAATTTGCTGGATATTATTGTGAAAAATATTTGCTATTATTATGAAGAAAATACCAATACTGTATTTCTTCACAGTACAACAAAGACCCAGAGAAGATGAATTAATGGATCTAGCAATGAATGACTATGACTTTAACTCAGGAAAGAGATTACATTTGATAGATATGGAAATCCAGGAGGCATTTTTAGGTTTCATGGCCTCCATATTAAAAGGTTACAGGTCATACTTAAGGCCTATAACACAAGCCCCATCAGAGACAGCCACAGATGCAAGTTCCCTTTTTGAGCTACAAGGTGAGTGATTCTATTTTACAACCTAATAATTTTGACCCTTTAACAAGTGAGTTATGTAAATTATTGGTTTTTTCAGTGTATACTTTTAACAATTCCATATTTAATTCACTTCTTTAAGATTAATTATTAAGGGACAGCTAGGTGTCACAGTATATAGAGAGTACCAGCCCTGAACTTCAAATCTGCCCTCAGATACTTAGCACTTCCTAGCTGTGTCACCCTGGGCAAGTCACTTAACCCCAATTGGCTCAGCCAAAAAAAAAAAAAAAAAAGATTAATTATTAAGAAATTGCACATATTTAACCTATATTGGATTCCTTACTGCCTAGAGGAGAGGAGAAGGGAGAAAAATTTGGAACACAAGGTTTTGCACAGGTGAATGCTGAAAACTTTCTTTGCATTTATTTGGAAAAATAAAATACTATTAAAAAAAGATTAATTCTTAAATTCTTAAATATTATAAGAAAAACAAATGCAATTGATTGCATACAGTTTAGTTTAAAAAACAAGCAAAAGAAATAATTTAAATAGAATGAGATATCTACATAATTTTTTGTGTTTAATGTTTAAAAGAAAAATTGTAAAAAATGCAGAAGTCTTTTGCTTTATAATTTAGACCTTTTTTTGGGTAGAACTGTAATTTCCTTGGCAAGGGGAACTCTCAGTGTGGAAATTTTTTATGTAAATCACAACTCATCTCTAAATTGTATTGTTAAGAGTTTCCCTGGGAGAGGATTCTGGGAAGAAGTTGGAGTAGGTCAGAAAATTTCAAGTTCTCCAGATTTCCTTCACAAACAGAACAAATTTGTGCCTCAGAATGAATATACACTGGTGAAAAATCATTATGATTTGGGGCAGAACAGGTATCCTCCTGGTATAATCCAAGAAGATCTGAATAAAGACCTCAGGCTGGAGATTAATGCAAAGTATAAAGATCTCCAGGCTAGCTCTGCAGAAACACCAAGTGGGCACCCCGGGACTGGCTGAGTTTGGCAGACTCCATAGGAACCCCAAAACTTTTACTTCCTGGATTGCATGAGGAGTCAGGGTCTAGATCCAGGAAGACTGAGGGAATCTCAGCTGATTGGAAATGCTAGGCTCAACTGTGTTACAAAGATGCAATCCTGGGTTAAAAAAAAAGAGAGAGAGAGAGAGAGACGCAGAGAATACAAGAAATACAGAGATACTAGAAAAGGAAATACAGAGTCTTAAAGATGAAAATAAATTTGAAAATTAGAATTGGGCAAGGGGAAGCCAGTGAATCTATAAGAATCTATAACAAACCAAGAAATAACAAAACAGACTATAAAGAATGAAAAATTAGAACAGAATGTCATATATCTTATAAGAAAAACAACAGATCTGGGGAATAGATCAAGAAAAGAAAATATAAGAACCTGAAAGCTATGATCAAAAAAAGAACCTTGACGTTATTATGCAAGAAATAATCCCAAGAAAATCATCCTGGAATGATAGAAGATGAAGGAAAAGTACAAATAGAAAAAAATCTACCAATTACTACCTCAAAGTGATCCTTTGTGGAATACACATAGGAATGTTATTGCCAAATTTTGAAACCCCCCAGATCAAAAAGAACATTTTGCAAGAAATAAGAAAAAAAATTCACATATACTGGAGCTACAATTAGAATTGTACAGGATTTATCAGTAGTCACAATAAAAGATCAAAGGTCTTGGAATAATATATAGTGGCAACCAAAAGAACTAGATCTGCAGTCAAAAATATCATCTTTAGCTAAATTATCTATAATATTAAATGAAAAAAAATTCAGCAAACTTGCAGATTTTCAGAACTTTCCTTTTTTTATTTTTTATTATAGCTTTTTATTTATAAAACATATGCATGGGTAATTTTTCAGCATTGACCCTTCCAAAACCTTCTGTTCCAACTTTTCCCTTCCTTCCCAACTTTTCCCTTCCTTCCCCTCACCCCCTCCCCTAGATGGCATGTAGACCAATACATGTTAAATATGTTAAAAGTATATGTTAAATGCAATATATGTTTACATATTTATATAATTACCTTGCTGCACAAGAAAAATTGGATTTAGAAATAAGGTAAAAATAACCTGAGAAGGAAAACAAAAAGGCAAACAGACAATAACAAAAGGAGTGGAAATACTATGTTGTAGTCCACACTCCTTTGCCATAGTTCTTTTGCTGGATAGCTGGTTCTCTTCATTATTGAACAAGTGGAACTGATTTGGTTCATCTCATTGTTGAAGAGAGCCACGTCCATCAGAATTGATCCTTATATAATATTGTTGATGAAGTGCATAATGATCTCCTGGTGTTGCTCATTTAGCTCAGCATCAGTTCGTGTAAGTCTCTCCAGGCCTTTCTGGAATCATCAGGTCATTTCTTACAGAACCTTCATAGACCACAATTTATTCAGTCCTTCTCCAATTGATGGGCATTCATTCAATTTCTAGTTCCTTGCCACTACAAAAAGGGCTGCCACAAACATTTTTGCACATGTGGGACCCTTTCCCTTCTTTAAGATCTCTTTGGGATGTAATCCCAATAGTTACACTGGGTTTGTATCATCAAAGTAACATCAAAGGGTATGCACAGCTTGATAACTTTTTGAGCATAGTTCCAAATTGCTCTCCAGAATGGTTGGATGCATTCACAACTCCACCAACAATGTATCAGTGTCCCAGTTTTTCTACATCCCCTCCAATAGTCATCATAATCTTTTCCTGTCATCCTAGCCAATCTGACAGGTGTGTAGTGGTATTTCAGAGTTGTCTTAATTTGCTTTTCTCTGATTAATAATGACTTGAAACATTTTTTCATATGCTTAGAAATTGTTTCAATTTCTTCATCTGAAAATTGTTCATATCCTTTTACCATTTATCAATTAGAGAATGGCTTGATTTCTTGTAAATTAGAGTCAATTCTCTATATATTTTCGAAATTAGGCCTTTATCAGAACCTTTTCTCAGTAGTAAATCCAACATATAAGAACCAATATCAAACATCAGTTTCGAAGAACTTAACATAAGTAAATTATTTATGTTTCTTACATGAAAATGCATACCATATATTTAAGATTGATATCAGTAATTGGGTTGCTCAAAAGAAATATTAGGGCAAAGTTGGCTATGATCTGACTCTTAAAAAGCAAAACCATCTTCAAAAAGGTTAAAATAGTTATACAAGCGAGGTGCAGAGGAAGAATAGGCACAGAGACATTGAAGGGATGAGAAAGATTCATAGTTCTGAAAACCTATGCAGCTATTATGTTTCAGAGCAAAACTTAAATACAAGCCTTCCTGACACCAAGACTGGCCCTTTGTCCACTATGCAACACTATATCTAGAGGGTATGTGTGAAAAATAAATTTTAAAGAATTAAAGTATTTCTCTTTTGAAAAAACAGCATATAGGAACCAAATAAAATAATTTGAGAATCTGAGTGATAATTTTTCCATTTCTTTATATTTAACTGTTTTATGTTCATAAATTGGAAGTATACAACCTACATTCTAATAGTTTATGTACTTGCTTAATAGGGTTCTTAAAAAGCCGGGACCGTTCCCATCAAAAATTCTACAACATGATGACCAAAACACAGATGTTTATTCGTTTCATTGAGGAATGTTCCTTTGTCAGTGACAAAGATGCAAGCCTTGCATTTTTTGATGATTGTGTAGACAAAGTAAGTAATACTGTTATAGAACCTTTCATCTACAGACGAGTTTTACTTTGGGTTGTAATAATGAATCTCATGAATTAAAAAAAAAAATGTCAGTATATGAAGTAACCCGTGCTTGAAATAAATGTAGTCATTGTGTTGGAACAATGTGTGCATTCTGGAAAAGAGGTTTCAACAAAGTTGATTTTAAAGCAAATTTATATAAGTCCATTTTGTAATTGACTTCCCATGATACAAATTCATTCTTATGAGAAAGTCCACTAACAAACTGAATTAAAACCTTTTACTCAATAATAATTTAAATAGTACTTGGTCCTGTGGCATATTATATCATAGTGGATAGGGTGCTGACAGTGTATGATAGCTTTCCACTGACATTAAGATTTCTTTCTTATTCTGGGAACTTCAGTTTCCTCATCTGTCATGAGGGGCTCTTGAATCAGATAACATTTAAAGACGCCTTCAGTTTTAAATAAGAGATCATATGAATTGTAAGAAATTTTATTTATTTTACAGGATTGTTGTGTGAATCAAATGAACCAATATATGTAATATTTGATTTGTAAAGTTTAAGGCATTATGTTAACTATCATTATTTCATTGACAAAAAATCTGGCTCTAAAAAGAATGTTCTCATTTAAACCATTCAAGAAAGATATCAGTAATGTATTTTAGTGCCATCATTTTTGTGTTATTTCCTTTTGTCTACCTTTCATTTGTTTATCATTTTCCATATTAGCACAGCTTCTCATTTTTGCAATACACATTCACATTTCAGTTGTACTTATGTTCTTATCAGACTGCCACACAATACACTTGTATATGCATTCATGATTGGATTGAATGATGTAATTTGGAATATTAACAACAGCTATATTAAATTGGAACATATTAAAAAAAAAAGATTCCTTTCCTTCCTTTAGCTCCATTCTGTCCTCTTCCATTACTTCACAATAATTATTTCATTTTGGGATATCCCTGATTAAAGCACTCAAGATTACCTATTCTTTTTTCATTTTTCTTTTTATTTGTAATAATTAACAGAATTATAATGCCAACTCTCACTTTCTCTGTTATTGAGTAATGCGATATACTGTTTCTTGTATTTTAACTGAGAATTCCTTAGATTCCACAACTTCTTAGATTAGAATTAAGAAGGACTTTAGAAATCATCTAGTTCAACCCCCTCATTTTACAAAATAAGAAACTGAGACCTAGAGTTGTAAAGTGATTTGCCCAAGATTGCATAGCTAATAACACAGCTGACTCCACTTTTCTTTCTACTGCAATTGTCAGTCTTAGGGCTTTGAATGAGATTCCAAAGTTTGAAATTCCTTTTTAAATAGAGAATGCTTATTGTATTATTTTGCCAAATCAATAATTCTTATACATTAGAAGGATAATTTAATGTTCATCATCTTTAAAAAATGAACAGAACTTTGGAATTTATTATTTTAGAACTTAACTGCTCTATTAATATTCAAAGATGACTGAAGTGGTAAATTGTATACCTATTGCCTCCAACACAATCTTTTATTACATTTAGTTGTAAGATAAATGGAACTATAGTTTGTGGGCTTATTTATGTAACTGTAAAATGAAGCTTTTTTGTCATACTATTTTGATGCATTTTTATGGTACAACTATAATGGTTTTTAATAGAAAAGGTCTGTAGACTTAATCTTAAATATAATCTATCTCTGTCCTATCTGTTGTAATCTATATCTGAAACATTTATAAAGATTACCTAAAGACACATTTCCATGAACAAGAGATTTATTAGAACTAACTATAATTGGTTCTGAAATGGAGAAAAGAAGGGGAACCTTGTTTTGTCTTGTTTTCTAATGGTTTATTTTTTAAAAGTTAGGATTGGAAGTATAATTAAAATACAAATACAGAGTATTTCAAAAGTCTTGGTATGTTTCATTAGCTTTAAATTGCACTAAAACTTTTGGGATATTGTGCCCTATAGGCTTCTTATAGTATTCTGTGAAGCTCATTTTGCATAATTAAAGCCT
Source organism: Antechinus flavipes (assembly GCF_016432865.1). Lineage (NCBI taxonomy): Eukaryota > Metazoa > Chordata > Mammalia > Dasyuromorphia > Dasyuridae > Antechinus > Antechinus flavipes. The sequence continues at coordinate 540,911,253 of NC_067399.1, forward strand.
TATTTCAAACAGTTTTAAATTTATGAACACTAAACTTACATATGATATATACATATAAGCAGTTGACAACATCATTCAATGCCTCTGTTCCTCATGATGACAACTTTGGGAATAAGTGGATTTAAGAGAGGTACTTTCTTTTAGCTATAGAATTATGGAGAAGTATCTCTTCTTGTGAAGTAACAAGTTAGCAAGTAACTATTTCCCAAGTGTATCTCTACTACTCGAGTTAAAGTAGATGTGTTCCTACTATCTCTAGTTGGAAATCATTGAATTTTCCCATAATCATAATATGTCATTGAAATTGTTTGTTATGAGTTAAATGACTTTTGTGGGATGACCTAGAAATCTAATCATCAGATTTTCCTGTAAATCTTTTCTACAGAAACAAATGTGTTCTAGTTACATAGAGATGATGTTCCTGACTATTATCAATAACACCTTCACGTCGTTCTTTGTGAATAATGGCATGTATTTATGAGACACATTGTTAGATTTGCTTAGGGCTATAATCTATTACTTAAAACAGAATTTTCTTCTGAACCTCACAGGGAAGAAAAATAAACTGCAGTGTTATTGTTAATATGCTTCTTTAACTTTTAAGAAAACAGACCCATTTTTTAATACTTAGTAAAAGCATTCATTGTGGGGGTAGGAGTGGAGATAAATATGGTATTAGGGGCAGTAGTAGTAACAGTAGCAGTGATGGTGGTAGTAGTAGTAGTAGCAATAGAAGCAGCAATAATAATACTAGCAGTATTCACTGTTACTCAGCACAAAGAATAATATCCTACAGTTCCATTTTGGGTTTGGTCCTGTAGATATTTTGATTATAAATGCTATATTTCAGCTAACATTAGATATTCTATTCATCCATGTTATAATGTCATGGCTAAAATAATTCTCATATTCTAGGAAACACAAGGCTTGCCATCTTGCTAAGATGATATTGCTAAGACATTATGATCTGGGATGTTAATGTACTATATAATTAATGCATTAGTTGACTAGGATTTCATGAAAGTAAGTCACCTGCTGTTCACCCAACAGAAATTAATGCAGAAGATTATTGGAGTGATTGCTTGATGACTGTTCAACCTCAGAAGTCTCAAAAATTCTTTTTAAAAATACATATTAATATTCATATAGATTTTTAAAACTGAAAAATGGCTTAAATTATAATTTTAATTCTAGAGTGAAAAAAAGATTACTTATATAGTATGAGATAAAATTTTATTTAAACTTTCCAGTAGCTCTCTTTCAAGTAGCTCTCTTTCAAGTATAATTATAACTCATCAAGTTATGGAAAGAGTTTTTCATTACAAATCTAAATCGTTTTGTTTATATTATAAAGAAATTTAAGTGACCAAATTCTTATCTTCCCCTTTCCCCTTCTCTTTTCTTTCTCTATAAGATCTTTGTGATATACCTAGAGTCTAGTTGTAAATTTTTCTCATTTCATACTATCTCTTGATATTATAAAGAGAAAATGACTAATTTAAAAGAGATTTTGTGGGGAAGGGATGAATAGGAAAACTAATCACCTGTCATGAGGTAAATATTTCAATCACAACTCTTGAATATAATCTACTAAATTTTAGAGAAACTAATGTCAGTGTCAGTGGAGGGAGTATAATGACCATTAAAACTTCGACCTTGAAGTGTTAAGCAGAAGCAATTAAGTAGTACTACTGGTGTCATCTGAACTTGACAGCATTTCCCTCCTTGAAACAGTCAAACTCATGCATATGAGTCTTCTCATCCCTTGATGCTTCAAAGTGTCGTTCCTGTGCCTCTATAGGGGTTCACCTAGTGTTCTAGATCTTTAACATTATAAGAGTATTTGTGGAATCCAAAAGTTATCAAGTCCTTGTTTCTTACTATATAACTAACTCTTTTCCTTTTTCGGTATGCATCTCTTTCATGATAACTTTTCCTCTTTTTGCCCACTATGCCTCTCCATCACCCTTTGACTGACCTGAAATTTTGATTCTTTATAGATTGTAATATTTCAAGATTCACAGTCACATATTATTATTGGAAGATGTCAGTAAAATTTCATTTATGACTCCTTTTAAAAAGCAATTTAGAGTTATAATTTTGATACTTTTTATTTCTTTTTTTTAAAGTACCCTAAGCATCTCTAAAGAACATTTTCAAGGCAGATATAAATCTTATGGATATGTGGAGAACATAAAAATAACTTTGAAAACTAATTTAATTTTATCCTGATATGGACATTGAATTTTTTTTCTCTTTCTATGACAGAAACAGATGTCATTATGCTTTACAGAAGACAGAAATGTTCAGGCATGCCTTGGATATATTTCATGTTTATTTTTAATTTTAAAATCAGATATAAAATTTTTATTGGGCAGTGTTGCGAATTTGCAAAGGCAAATAAATACTTGTTGAAAAATAATGCTGAACTTAACCCTACAGCATATAGTTTTGGTAATTGAAGTATTGTTGAGAATTAACCTGTCTCCAGGATAGGACAATCAGTCAGTAAAGAAGCATGATTAAAGTTCATATAATCTGGCTTGATTGCCCTTGACTCTGGTCTTTTTTCTGGGAATTCCCCCTAATCCTGATTCCGGAACCAGCTAGGTAGGCAGTAATTCATTTCAACTCAACCAGCCCCTAGTGTATACAAGTCATTGTCCTGTCTTGAAAACAGAAAGGCAGTACAAGCCCTTGGTCTCAAGGAGGTAGTACCTAAGCTGAGCTTTGAAGGAAGATCAGATTTTCTTGAGATGGAGCTAGAGAAAGAGAACATTGATTGGGAACAAGGGAAAGGGATTATATCCACAGAGGGGACATCTTATTGGAAGGCAAAGGTTGGGAGAAGGAATTCAGTCACTCTTTTTGACTAAATATGGTTTATAAATAGGAGTAAGTAAAGTGAAATCATGCTCAAAAGGTAGCTAAGAGCCAGATAGTAAAGTACCATAAATGCCAAGATAAAAAGTTTGTATTTTATCCGTTGTTGTTTGTTCTCCATTCTCAAAGAGGACAATAGCATCAAGAAAGCAATGCCATATCATACAAGTGAGTTGGATTTAAATGAGGGAAGGCTGTGCTTCTCCTCCAGTCTCACTTTCTCCTCCAGAACCATCTGGGTCCAGTGACAAGTTATAGAACAAGATGATTGGAGATGGCCCTGGATGAACTTCATAAGCTAAAGTTTCTAACAAGTCTAACTAAGGCTTAAGGCTGGGTAAGAAATTAAATAGAGAACAGCCTTTTTTACCTAGTTTATACATACATATATGCATACATACCAATCTGGGATGGGAAGACCCTCAGGGTTTCTGGTCAGAAAAATTGCTATTTACACTCACTCTGAGCCATCAGGGCCTACACAGTAACCAATTGAAACTTGACTTAGGACCTTTTGTGGGCCAATCAGTGAGATCTCGAATGATTAGAGTATAAGGCATGGTCATTAAGAAAGAAATCTTGCCAAGATATCTTGGGAGATTTCAGGATTAAGAGAGAGGAAGGAAGGAAGAAGGAAGAAAAAAGGAGTAAGGTAATTGTTTTAATTTCCTTTTTTGCAGCTGAAATTTTGTGAGATCAAAAAATCTTGTGTCTTCCTTAGCTCGTCTCTCATCCTACCCATATCCATTTAGTTTCCAGATCCTGTTATTTCTAACTACAGCATTGCTGACATATATCTTTTCTGTTCACTGAATGGTCACACCTCTATTTCAAACTTTCATTCTTTTTCTGCTGGATTATTGCAGTAGCCTGCTGTTTCGGCTAGAAACACTGAGGATCTTCCCCTTCCAGACTGACTTTTTTTTTTGACTAGGTAAAAGAGACCATTTTCTGCCTCATATATTACCTAGCCTTAATTACTGATTAGACATTGCCTCAATCAAACTGAGACTTGTTAAAGACCTTAGCTTTAAAAGGCCAAAATTTCCCACTGCATCCAGGGACATTTCCAATTTTATAGTTTGCCACTAGACCTAAGTGGCTCTAGAGGAGAAAGTGAGGCTAGCGACTTTGCATAGCCCTCCCTCACTTAAATCCAGTTCACTTGCCTGTCATGACATCAGTTCCTTGATGTCGTGGTCATCTTCATGATGGAAAATGAAAGACAAACAACAGTAACCTCCTAATTAATCCCCCTGTCTCATGTCTCTTCTCAGTCCAATTCATCTTCTTTACAACTTTCCTAAAGTATAAGGCTGACCCCACTTGTTCAATAAACTCTAGAGGCTGTTAACTTAAAACACATAATATAAACTCCTTCATTTGCCGTTAAAAGCTCTTCCCATCCTGATCCCTCCTTATTTTTCTAATTCTTTATTCACTATATTCACTGTTCTTTATTCACTCTATAGTTTAATCATATTGGTCTATTTACTGCCCCTCACACATGATCCTTCATCACCCATCTCCATACTGCCATACTGACTGTCCCCTAGAATGTTCTTCCTTTTTACTTCTATCTTTCAAAATCTCTGGCTTCCTTCAAGACATAGATCCATCTCCAACTTTTGCACTAAACCTTTCCCATTTTCTCCTGACTTCTGGTGCCTTCCCAACATAACTTTGTACCTCCTTTGTATATATCTTTATATATGCTTGTGTTTTCTATGGGATGCTAGCTCCTTGAAGGCAGATACTACACTTTTTCCTTGTATCCTTAGCCCTCTGTACAGTGTCTGGTACATTTAAATACTTATTGATTGTTGAACTTTTGTTATTCAGTGGATCTGTGAATTTTATTGGAAATGCTTCCCTCTAATGATGTAAACATTCTGTGTTTCTTGTCCACCTTCACATAGACCCTATATTAAGGAGCTTCCTATGGTACTTGTGACTTTCCTCAACATTAGTGGCACTAATTACCTTAGGCCTTCTGTCCACTTATTCTCTTTTATATGATCTTGCCTTCTCTTGGCTTACCCATCTGCCTCAGCTCTTTGTGTCTAGCATACATCTTTTTGTTGCATTTTAGTATATTTTTAGCCATTTGCCTTCAAGAAAAATGAGTTTTTAGTGTATTTCTTTTTAATGCTCTTTAGGTCGATATGGACAAAAATGGTGAAATGCGACTTATAGAACTGGATGAATCCTTCAAAAGTGAACATACTGTTTTTGTAACCCCACCTGAGATCCCACATCTACCCACTGGTGAAGAGCACCCTTTACAATACAGGTATTTGATAAATAAGATGTATAATTCAAACGAGAAGTATCTGTATATAGTAGTTTACATCAATAAAAAGGGAAAGGGTGGGACGTGATCTTTAATTTTCATTATAGCTCTATAATCTATGAGCCTATGTACTATGGTATTTTTAAAAGCTAAAACATTATAAATATTAATATTTGTAGGTAGGCAAATTTATCACAAATAATTAAACAAATCAGATCTATAAACCTAAACAACTTGTTTGTTTGTTTGTTTTTGGTGTGATGTTTTGTTTGATTGGGTTTTTTGCACAGTACCCACAAGTTAGGGAAAGTCTTTTCCATCATACCTATGTGTAATCAATTATCCCCTCAAATGTTGACAGAGTTCTGTTAGACAGAAATTTATATAATTCTATTTCAAGAAAATCTTAAACTTTTTTGGTTTTTAGTCCATTAAAAATAATTTTTAAAAGATTAATCAAATTCTGTGGCCTTCAAAAAGATTTTATGAAATTTTATGTTATTGTAGGCTTAATTCTGTATCTTTAATTTAAGACTATAAACTTTCAAAAAATTTTCTTTGTTTTAATTGAAACCTATGCTAGTGAATTTGACCCTGATAAACAGTTCACTAAGTGCTTTAGATACATTCTTAAGTTTCTAATACACAGTTAATTTAGGGTGATTTTTTTTTTGATTGGTTGATTGATTTGGAAATTTTAGAAAATAGCAATATATTTTAGAAATTTTTATAACTCAGGATGGTGGAGGATAGGTCAAAATCCAGCTAAATTCTCCCAACATTCCTCTCTGAACAACTTTAAAAGAACATCTCAAATCAAATTTTGGAATGCAGAGCCAAAAAAAAGTTCAGAGGGAGACATTTTTCCAACCTAAGACAATTCAGGAAATTCACAGCAAAGGTGTATACTACTGGGGTGTGTGCAGGCCCACAGCTTGAGAACAGCACCAGCACTGGGCCTTGGCAGAGATTTCAACTCCATTAGCAACTCTCAATAAGAGGAGAGGGATGTGTTGGACAGCTGATTAGAAAAAGAATGCAGGGGGTGCAGCTAAGTAGTGCAGTGGATAGAGCACTGAGCTTGAAGACACTGGCTAGGAGTAACTGAGGTCAAATATCGCCTTAGTTATGTGATCCTGGGTAATTCATTTAATCTTAATTGCCTCCAAAGAAAAAAAGAGATTACAAGGGATCCTTTGCTGTCATAGGGTGTAACTTGTATTGACTGACGATTTGACTGCACACAAGCAATTCTGGTTTTCAGTTCAAGGGTAGAGAGGAGCATTTGCAATCATTTATAAGGGAGCAGAGAGGAGTGGGCCACAGTTCCAGGACGAAGAGGAGTAGTAATAGCACTTAATGGTTGCAGGAGACCAAGGGCTCTTCTTGGGTAAAGATATAATCAGGGAAATTACATTATACTAAAAAGGTACCAAGTAATATCAAAAATTATTCACTTCAAGTTTCTCGATAAAAACCTCATTTCTCAAATATATGAGGTTCTTTATAGAACACAACTTCATTAGATTCCTTTTCTCATTGTTTCTATTTCCTGTTGGTCTTTCTTTAGCTAAGTGAATTTCGCCTTCAGTAGCCAACAGTGGTTATGAATTACTTTGGTAATAATCTTACTAATTTAAGATTTTAAGATATTAAACTATTTTGAAGATTTTAAATGGGATGTATCAAGTCAAATAGTAAAGGAAGCCAAATTTTTATTCAGTGTGAATTGAAGAATATTTTTTATATTTCTCCTTACCAAGTGTTCACTCTCTTTATGTCCTGCTTCTTTCTTGTTTTGCAAGTAATTCAGACTTTCTTACTTAGACTTTTTCAGTGTAGACTAATAGAGAGGTTCCGGGACATTGAGAGAGGCAGACAGACTCCAAGTATCTTGCCAACCATCATGAGGTTTCTTAGTCTTACATGGGATTTGAACTCAGATCTTCTGACTTTAAGATTAGCATCCTGTGCACTATGTCCCACTGCCCCTGATAGACTATAAGTCAACAATATCAATTCTTAGTCAAGCAATGAGTGTTCACATAATTAATAACCTGTAGGTATCATGTATTTCTGCATATAGTATTTAACAAGAGATTTCCCTCCCCATTTTGTAACAGCTATAATGGATTTCCTGTCCTGAAGATAGAGTTATTTGAAAGGCCAGAGGGATTTCTACAAACACAAAATAATAAACTGGCCTCAAAAAACAGTAGTCCTAATAGCCCTTCAACAATGTTCAGAAGAACTAAACAGGTAATTTGAAAATTTTTTACTTTTTATCATCATCATACTTTGATTTTTTTGCACTCTCTAGTCTATCACTCCTAACAGAGTGTTACATCCTAGAACGCTGAATAACTATTACAATTCAAATCTATTGCAGCCCATTTTAAAAGATTATCCAATTATTTTATTATATTTTAATTTTATTTTAATAAAAATTTATATTTTATTTTAATTTAATAATTAATATAATTAATTGGATCTAATTAATTATATTTAATAATAAAATTGTTATAATTTTATTTTAATAATTAGAAATTCTTTTAATAAAATAAAATTATTTCAATTTATTTTATTGGTTTGAAGTATATATAAAATCTATCAGTTATTATTTTAACATGTTTAACATGTTAATTAGTTTAACATGAACAATTATTCAGGAGTTTTTGTTGTGGTAGGATTTGTTATAATAAAATTTGGCCTATAATTTATAATTATGACAATAATCATGTGAATAAGAATATTTAAGTGCATATAAGTTCATTAATGAAAATTTGTGGTTTCTTAGGAAATCAAGTCAGCCCATAAAATAGCAAAGAGGTATTCCTCCATCCCTCAGATGTGGTCCAGATGTCTGTTACGTCATTGTTATGGCCTGTGGTTTATTTGCCTCCCAGCATATGTGAAAGTGTGCCATTCAAAAGTCAGAGCTCTAAAAACAGCATATGATGTACTTCGAAAAATGCATTCTAAAAAGATTGATCCTCCTGATGAGGTAATATTTAAGTCTCACAAAATTCATTGCTTCCTTCTAAAATTGCACATAGGCCTCTAATTCAGTGTACCTTTTAACTTAACTGTTTCAGGTCTGCTATCGGGTTCTTATGCAGCTGTGTGGCCAGTATGGTCAGCCTGTTCTTGCAGTACGAGTACTTTTTGAAATGAAAAAAGCTGGTGTTCATCCCAATGCCATTACTTATGGTTATTATAATAAGGTAATTAATTTTGGTTTAGTATAGCAATGGAAGAGTTATTTTTTTTGATAATTATGATGCTCAAATTTAAGTGCTGTTGATAAAACTGCAAGAATTTCTTAAAACACTTAATTGAAAATGTACTTTTAAAATAAATAACATTTCTTTATTTTCTAATCTTTTTTTGGAGGGAGAAAGAGATGCAGAGGAAGTAAGGGGAGCAAAGGGGAGGAAGATGTGTATTTAGTGGAGCTTTTATAATAGATTATCTCTATCTATTGTGTTTAATTAATAGGCTGTTTTAGAAAGTACCTGGCCTTCAAGCAGTCGAAGTGGTTATTTTCTGTGGACTAAAATAAGAAATGTTGTTTTAGGAATAGCACAATTCAAAAAAGTTTTGAGAAAAAATGCTCATCTATCACATGCTCCTCTCTCAGGTAAATAAAGTGATTTTACAATTTTTTTTCATGAAATGACTTGTTATAATTTTGAATTCTAATAAGTGTTTAAAATCACAATACTGAATATTTTGCTAGTTTTGGTTGGCTTATATAAAATCTTAGCACTTATATTCTAACCCTTTAAAAATAATTGATCTTCTTGACATTGCTTAAATTTCAATCTTGGATTACTTAATTTAAACAAATACATAACTTATATGTTTGCTTTATGCTGAATACATTTTTACTAAATAGATGGAAAGTTTCAGATTTTTTTCATATAGCACTCAATAGATTGCCACCATAAGTAAGCAAATAAGAATCAACAGACTAATGGGTATTTGGGGGTATATCTCCTTGAGTGGTAAAATGCTATCATATTGTGTTCTTAAGCAGATGGCAGTGACCTGGATGCTGTTAGTCATGGCAGCATGGATAGTTGTAATGACACAAACACTGTGGAGCAGGCACCCTTCAACACTGAGTTAATCAAAGTAGATTCTACTGATGATAGATCTAGTACAGGTTTGTGTGTGTATATGTATATATGTATTATGGCATATATTTTAAACAGGATTTGATAGACTGTCTTATTCCTGTTTTGAATGTTCTCTTTTAACTTGATATGATGTTAAGCAGATACTTATGAAACATATTGTTCTATTAAAATACTGGTTAAGATCTTATTTAATATTGGCTAGATTCCAAAGTTCATTAGCTATTTGAGTTCTTCCATTATTTTTAATAGAATAAAATGTTAGAAAGCTACTAAAGCAGCTTTATTTAAACATCTTAGTATATTAAAATATAATTAGTTCCAGAAACACATAGATCCCTTCAGCATATGATCTCCTTTGACAAGTACATTCTTTAAAAAAAATCTTAATTATTCGAAAAACTATAAGGCTAAAAAATTATAGCATCTTACTACTGAAGAATTGCATTAATTTCACCATAATATAAGAAACTTATACACAGATATTATCTTAAGTAGTGTTGACTGATAAGATATGTGGAGTAAAGGAATTAGTGGATCAACTTGTCCTTTACATATTATATTTTTTTAATTAAATATAACAATTAAAAACAATGTAATGGCAATGTATTCATGATACACAGAAATTATGAATTGAGAGATACAAAATTTGTTAAAAACAAAACTTACAAGCTGCTTTACTTGCAACAGAGAACATTTGTTTGGTTTATTTCTTTTGATGTTCATTTTTAGGAGAAACTGTTATAGGCAAATCATGATGAAATATGATATCCATGTTTTTAGCTTTTTCTTGGCAAGTTTTATTTCTTGAATAATTCAGTGAGAGCTTGCACAACTCAAGATGCAATTTTTTAAAAATGTGATTAAAAGCATATCATTTAAAAGAGGTTTTATTAAAATTCTTTTTCTAAATTTTAAGAACTATTTATGGATTAGAATTATATTTACATTAAAAACATATAAGTCCTGTATTAGAACAAATATAACCAATAGAAGAAAATAAATCACCTGACATGATCGATTCTATGATAGGATAATGTTTTAGCATGTAATTTCAATGTATTACTTGAGCTTTTTCTTCTTTATTCCAATATAATTACATTTCTAAAAAAATATATATGGGTTTGGTTTTTGGTTGGTTTTTTTTTTTAGCTGAAACTTTAATGAGTTCATCAGTTATGCAAAACCAATCCAAAATCCTTTTCCTGGTATTTTAGATAATATATTTATGTTAATATATTCAATCAGCTTTTAGTTATCTTTAAGTGGGTTTTCTATTTTTTGTATTCTCTTTGTCTTGGGCTTCATGCTATTAAGAGTAGAGATGATGAAAGAAACACTCAACTACCTCCCATTAGTAGGGATAAGAAAGGCAGTACAGTGATTTTGTTTGAAATGTATCCAGAAATTTATATGCAAATCTATTTAAGCACTATATGACCACATGATATGGGTATGGGAGTGTGTGTGTGTGTGTGTGTGTGTGTGTGTGTGTGTGTGTGTGGAGAGAGAGAGAGAGAGAGAGGCAAATATGAGGACCAGTGAACAAGCAAATGCAATGAAGAATGTATAACAGATAATAACTGATAAATTATAGATCTTTATGGGCTTTTTGGGGGATAAATGTAAGTTTTATTGCTTTTGTTTTTTGTTTAAGTTTTGTGATAAATTTCTTTTAAAAATTTACATACCACATTACTGATAATTTTACTTGTCACTATGAAGGATTTCAAAAAATAGGATATAATTATTGTTCTTAAGTTTTAAAATATTTCTGTCTTTCCAGGGGGTCAGTCAGATCTTGGATATAATTCATTATCTAAAGATGAAGTTAGAAGAGGTGACACATCTACCCAAAACTTACAGGAAGAAAAAGAGGACAAGAAAGAAAGTGATTGTAGTTCTTGTAGGTGTTTTAAGTATTAATATGTAAAATTACCTACTATTTATGTGGTTGGAACAATTCACAGGTGTTCAAAGTATATTGTTCATTGAAAAAGATAAGTGACCTCTGGTATAAAATATTTCTATTTTATTTTTATCCCTGCCTAGTTCCCTGACTGGTCAAGATATTTGCATCATTGTGCATCCTCATAATAAGGAAAATTGGACTTAGCATAAAAGCGATAACTATTTTACCAAATGAATGTATGCAGTTAGTGACTTTTAAGAAGTCTTTCCATGTCACATATTATTACAATGAACTCTAAGAGACCTAAATTCTCTTAATGTAGTATTATTGTATCGTTCTGAACATTTCTTGAAATAGCAAACCTTCAGCTGGAGATTGAAAACTTTTGTTACAGAATGTTTTAAAATGGGCTTTGGTTCATAATGAAAGAAAAAGATAATACTTCACACACAGAGGGGGAAATTTTCTTTAAGAGGATTATATATACGTGTGTGTGTGCGTGCGTGCGTGCGTGTGTGTGTGTGTGTGTGTGTGTGTGTGTGTGTGTGTAAAACATGTAAGGTATTGGTTATCTTATTTTTCTTTGTATTCTTATGTGTCCCAAAGTCCACACAGCTTTTTAATGCCTTGTGCTTTATATGTAGAGTTTATATATTGATATAACCCTTACTTTCTCCTGAAAGTTTGGGAAAGGTAGAATAATTCCAAGTCGATAACTGAAGAAATAGTTAAGTAGGTTCCTTAAGGCTTTGCAGAAATTTAGCAGTTTAAAAACAACTAGAACAAGCCTTCTTTATACTTCCTTAGGTATTTTTTCTCCTATTTTTAGTGTCAAAATTTTTTTTAATGAAATTTTCCTTTTCTCTATATAGTGTCTGAGAATGAGAGTGCAAAAGGAAGTGCTGATTGCCTTCCTAAGCTCAATTATCAAAATACAGACAATATAAATCCTACATCTAGTATAGTTCGCCTCAGTGGTATGATCAGCCATGCAGATGAAATATCAGGTGGAAGCACAGGTAAGCTATATATTGCATTCTTATTCTTTGCATGATAAACCAAATTTATATCTATGATGCAAATTATGTTAACCAGAAATGTCATTATATTTATAAATTGCTTAGCACAGTATTTGGTAGATAACAACCACAATATAAATGCTAGTGATGATGATGGTGGTGATGATGTCATCATTAATGTCTATTTGTGATGTTTGACATTATGGTCAAGTGACTTGTGCACTAAACTATAAACCAACAGTTATTGTATTACTCTTTTCTAACTTGTCTACACCTAAACTCTATCCAATGTTGACATTGTTGCTATTTTTGACAGAGAAACATTAGGAACTCTAAAGGGTAGCAAGCTGGTTCTTATTAAAAATTAAGCTTAGTTACATAATTTCATCAGTTAGAAAAATGCAAGTATTCAATGTTGTGCCTAAATTCTGTCTTAGCTATCCAGTGGCAATAACATAATATCTGATAGTTGAGGTGTAGTAATAAGACTTGGTGGTTTTTCTCTTTAAAATGTTTTTATACAATAAGATTTTATGCAATAAGAATAAGTTGGCTACAAGGTGCTAAAATCATTTGCTGAGGTCAACTCTAAACAACTGTCTCCTATGTCAGGGTGCTTGTGATTTGAGTTAATTTAGAGTAGACCAACATCTGTAGTATTAAGGATTCTTGAAACTTTACAGTAATACCATAATGTAATAAGATGGAACTTGCATTATAGGTTTATAGCTAGATCGAGAAACTTGAGTTGAGTTTGGTCACCTTCTCAAGGTTACACTATTCCCAGGAGAGGCAAGTTATAGAACCTGACTCTGCTGACTTCCAGCCTCAGGGTCCTAGAGAGTCCAGTCAGCAAGACATAATAAGAGTTGATCTTGGAGTCAAGAAAATCTAAAATCAACCTTTGGTGCTAGCTATATGATTTTTGAGCCAATCACTTAACTGCATCCTCACTAATAAAAGGGTTAGAGTTGACTTTTGTAGTCTCATGGAATTCTAAATTTATGATCCTTCTACAGGATCACTTATGGGTTTAGTAGTCACAGGATTTTTTTTTTTGATGGAATAATGTAAATATACATTTTAATTTCTTAGATCAGCTTAGTTTTGGTTCTGTTTACAAACAATAATATATATTTTTGGGAATTATCTCAAGTAATGTTCCTTTATATAAATACTAGCTACAATTTTATGGAATATCCTTTTTTTGAAAAACTATTCTACATCCTCTGATATCAGGTAAAAGGTATGGTTATTTCTCTGAGAATGCTTGTTGGGAAATTTTTTTTAGCTCTTTATTTTCAAAATATATGCATAAATAGTTTTCAACATTCATCCTTGCACCCTTGTAAAACCTTCTAATTTTTTTCTCTCTCCCTTTCCCCTCCCCCGCCTTAGACAATAAGTAATCCAATATATGTTAAATATGTGCAATTCTTCTATACATAGGAAATATTATTATTTAACTTTATCAAAGTTTTACATTGACTTTATGAAAATACTTCATTGACAAATCAAGTCCTTTCTGATCATTATATTTCCCCTCCTCTTAATTTGTTTCTATCGAAGATACCATTATTCTTATAGTCACCCAGTTTATAACCTTTGAGTCATCTTTAATTCGTCTTCATTTCATTGTCCCAGTTTCAGTTAGTTACTTTTATACTTTATAATAAAGGATAGCTCTTATGGAATGGACAGGAAACAAAAAATAGCAATACAAATCAACTTTCTAAAATGTCAAACAAAGGAGTTTATACTTTTTCCTAGAAGAAGTTAGATGCCTCTAGAAAAGGATTTCTTAATCTCTCAAGGAGTACATAGATAGACTTCAGTTAATCCATGAACATGGATAGAAAAAAAAAATCACATTTTCATTTTCACTAACCTCAAACTGAAATTTAGCATTTCCTGGGATTATAAACATTTAAAAAAAATTCTGAGAATATTCCAGAAAACTTCCAGAAAGTTGGTTTAGAGTATAAAAAAAAAAGGTTAATAATTTCTAACCTCAAATTTGTGGAGCAGAGAATTAGTATGCTCAGACTTGTGCTTTAAGAATATCATTGTGAGGAGCAGCTAGATAGCGCAATAGATAGAGCAACAGCTCTAAAGTCAGGAAGACCCTATTTCAAATCTGGCCTCAGACATTTAACACTTCCTAGCTCTGTGACCCTGGGCAAGTCATTTAACCCCAATTGCCTCAGCCAAAAAAATAAAAAAAAAAAAGAATATCATTGTGGCAGCTTTTGGAAAGGTGGATTGGAAAGAAAACAAGAATTAATTTGATGGCTATTTCAGTATTCAAGGAGATAACTGATGAAGTCCTGAACCAGGGGAATTGGCTAAATAAGTAGAGATAGAGATTCATGCAAGGGATGTTGGAAATAGAATTCACAAGACTTATCAATTGATTAAAAGGTTGAGGAGGGGAAAGGTGAGGGAGATTGAAAAATTGAAAATTATGAACTTTAGTCACTGAAAGTTTGACAATGGCCCCAACATGGAAATAGGAACAATGAAAAAGCTGATAAGATAAAAAATAAATGAAGGAAAAGTTAGTTTCAAGTCTCATAATTAAAGTTATCCTTGGTATTTTTTTTACTGAACTATAGATCTTTCTCTAAGGTTTAACCCCTTTTTCCCCATAACCTAATTCTTCTCTGGCAAATATCCTGCCCGTCCCAAATATTTTATTTTACTTTTTTTGCTACAGGATTTCCCTAATTCACCCATACTGGAAGTTCAGGGACACCATACTAATGCCAAATTTAGTGTAGACATTTTTGTTTTGTTAGCCCAAGCTATCTGTTACCAGTTAATATTTCTTTAACTATTTATGTCTGCTTTTATTACTCTAAAAAAATTACTTCTATACTTATATTCATATAGTTCCTATGAGTATGTTAGTAAGTATGCTTTCAAGTATTTTATGCATTCTTTATTTTATCTCTTCTTTTTGAGTTTTGTTGATAACACAGAAAGGTTGATGACTTATATATAGGTTTTTTTTTCAATATCCTGCAATTTTGCTAGTCATTGTTTCAATGATTTTTTTAGTTGACTTTTTAAGTAAACCATCTTTTTGTTTGCAAAAGGCAGCAGTATTATTTTTGATTGTATTCCCTCAATTTTTTTTCATGTTTTATTACTATAGTTAGCATTTCTAGCACTATATCAAATAATAATGATTACAGGGGCCTTACTAACTTGAGTTCTGATCATATTGGAAAAAACCCTTGTTTATCCTCATTAATATATAAATGCTAATTTTTGGTATTAGATAAATGCTACTTACTATGCTGAAGGAAGGGTTCATTTATTTCTATTTTTTCTAGTGATTTTTTTTTCCATTTCATCAAACTTAATTTTTAAGGAATTTTTTTTCACTTAACTTTTATGCTTCTTTTTCTAAGATGTTAGTTTTTTCCCCAAAATTTTCATAACTCTCCTGTACAGCTCTAATTTCTTTTCCCCATTTTTCTTCTGTCTCTTTTTTAAGATCTATTTTGAACTCTTCCAAAAGAGCCTTTTGAGCTAGAGACCAATTTTTTATCACTTTTTGAGGCTTCACCTGAAAGTATTTTGCTTTTGCTGTCCACTTCTGGGTTTGTGTTCTGATCTTCCCTGTTTCCATAGTAGCTCTGTATGATCAGAGTTCTTTTTTGCTTTTTTTTTTTTTTTTTTTTTTTTTTTGCTAATTTTTAAAACTTTAAGTTCTGCTCCTAAGGCACAGGGGATATTGTCCTAAACTTCCTCTGCAACTGGACAACTAGATACTCTGGGGCTTTCCCACTGCATTGGGTAAGCCTGGCCAAATCCTGCTTGTTATGTTAAAGTTCAGGGGATCACAACTTGCTTTCTAAACCAGGAAATAGCCAATGCTTCTGTATTTTGGTTAAGTACCTTTTTGCACTGGACCTGAATTGGTTCACTTTCCTCACTACCCAATTGAGACATACTTTTCCTGAAGTCTTTTCAACATATGTTAAACTGGAAAATTATTACACTCCAAATGTTTGTGGGTTCTGTTACTCCAAAATCCATTTGTAAATTCTGAGGGAAGTTGGGGAGAGCTTAGACTACATCCTATCTACTCTCCACTATGTTGGCTCCACCCACTCTAATCATTTTTTTTAACAGAAATATATATTTTATTTTGTCAACAACATTTATAATCATTCACTAAGAATGTCCTTGGTTCTCTTCTATCTCTATTCTCTTTCCGTTGATGATCTAATTAATTCCTACAATAATAATTTTTAAAATGTCTGTGCAAACATTCCAAGTAAAGCCAGTTATAGTATCTCCTCTGAACTCTTAATTTCACGCTTCCAACTACTTGCTGGACATATCCATTTAGATGTTCTATAAACACCTGAAAATCATTATGTCTAAAATAAGTTGTATTTTTCCCAAACCCCTCCATCCTCTCCACTTTCCTATTTCTGTTGGGCTTACCATTATCTTAACAGTTACTCATGGTTGCAATCATGGACTCTTCCTTGCTTCTTCTTTTCTTCATCATTCATAACCTATCATTTGACAATATTACTCATTTTATCTTCAATACATTTTTACACAGCATCTGCTAAAAATTCAAACTTTTTATTACTTTTCACTTGAAATATTTCAATAGCCAACTAATTTGTCTCTCTGCTTATAGTCTCTCTTCTCTCCAATCAGCTATCAAGTTGATATCCCCCAAATTGAGATTAATCAATCAATCAACAAATCTTTATTAAATGTCTATATTGTGCCAGACACTAGAGATACAGATAGAAAGAAACAACCTTTACTTGCAATGAGCTTCAATTCTAATGGGAGAAACAAGTGCATCTGAAAACACATACAATATAAATATAAAGTTAGTAAAAACACACACATATGTAGATTATGTGTATTATAAAAATACACATATCTATAAAAATACACATACACATTAATTAAATACAAAGATATTTGGAGGGAGGGCACTAGTAATAGAAGGAATCTGGAAAGACTTCATGTAGGAAAAAATACCTAAGCTGCATCTTAAAGGAAAAGAAGGACTCTGAGATAAAGGTAAGGAAGGAGTGGATTTCAGGTATGAGGGATGGCCACTGTACGATAGCTTGGAAATGAAAAATAACATTGTTGTGAATTAACAACAAAGAAAAGCTCAATTTTTCTGTATTGCAGAGCATGGGAGGAGCAGCACCCAGTGAGGCTGGAGAGATAGTTTGTGCCAAGTAGTTATAGGGATTTAAAAGCTTTACAGAAGAGTTCTAATTTACCCTAGAGGCTAATAGGGAGTCACTGGAGTTGATTGAATAGAGGAGTCACATGGTTAAAGATATGCTTTTTAAAAATTTTTTGGCATCAGAGTGAAGGACAGATTGGAACGATGAGGAACATGAGACAGAAAGGCCAATTAGGAGACTTTCAACATTCCAAATGAGAGATAATGAAGGCCTGAACTGAGGTGGAAGCTCTGTAAATGAAGAGAAATAGAACTGGCAGCTGACTTAATCTTGTCACCCTCAATCGTCAATGAATCCTTTTGTCTCAATGATAAAATGTAAAATTTTTATCCTGGTATTTAAAGCTCACCATGATATGCCTCGGACTTCCCTTTCTATTCTTATTTTGTATTCTTCTTCTTCATATACTCCTTGTCCTAGCCACAGTGACCTGTAAAATGATGCATACATGGCATTCATTCTGTCTTCTCTGAACCTTGGCACTAGTAAGGTCTCCTGTTTGGAATGCACATCTTCCATACTTGATTGGTAGAATGACTAGCTTGTATTCACATCACTTCTTATGTAAGAATTTAACTGATTATCCTGTACCCTGCTGTCAGCATTCTCTCTCAAAATTATTTTATCTTTATATATAATTTGTATTTACCTGAATTCATGTTATTTCTCATCAGTCAAATATAAACTCCATGAGACCAGGTATTATTTCACTATTGTGATTTCAATCCCAGCACCAAGCAGAATATCTCAAACATAGTGGGAACCTAATGTTTATTGAATTGAATTTGGTTTCATGATTAGTGCTTTTCAGGGACGTCTTTGTTTTAAGAAGTATAATGCTAATTCTTAAGCTGTGATATTTTATTCTTAATTATTTCCTTAGCCAAGAATTTTCTTTTTTATAGTAATGAAATATAATCTTTCCTATCTAATCAGTTAGGCTAAATTGGTTAAAAAATTATTATGGCGTTTACTCTTTAAGTAGCAAAAACAAGTACTAAAATTTAATTTTCCAGTGCTTAGCACATGCCTGGTAAGCACTTAAGAATGCTTGTTAGCTTGACTTAATGTTCAGATATAGTATTGAAAGCAACTCATTTTCTCATATTAAATTCTTCATGACTAAATTACCTTTTCTGTTTTTCAGAAGACACATCTGAACTGCTATTGATATCTTCTTTTGAAGAGACAAATGAAACAGAAAATATTGAAAGAAGTTTTAGAAAAAGGCACAAAAATGAGACAGAACCTACTTTGCATGAACAGATGTCTTGGGAAAACAGAAATCATAATCTTAGTGAAAGTGTATTAATGGGACTCATGATCAATAGGATTGGCCAAGAAGAAAGCCCTGGAGAAATGGTTGAAAAATTAGGAGCCGATGCAAAAATTCTTTCAAATGTTATGCAGAAAAACCCAAGGCCAAATACCCTTGATATTGGAAATCCATCTTTAAGATCAAAAAGAGACAGTCTGGAAAAGGAATCTAGTGATGATGACACACCTTTTGAGGGTACTAGCTGTTTGACAGATAAAATTGACTCCCCTGTGATTTTTGACTTAGAAGATTTAGACAATGAAGTAGATACATCAAAAACAGAGACCACCTCTACACAAAACCCTAAGAGAATTGAACGATTGAACAGCAACTTTTCAATAAAACCTATCGAGAAAACTGATGTTGCTGCTGGATTTGATCCACTCTCACTTTTAGCTGCTGAAACTGAGCAGCAGCAGAAAGAGGTGGAAGAAGATGAAGAAAATGATGAAAAAAGTATTTCCACACCATCAGCAAGAAGAGATTTAGCAGAGGAAATTGTGATGTACATGAATAATATGAGCAGTCCTTTGACCAGCCGTACACCAAGCATTGATTTACAACGGGCTTGTGAGGATAAATCTGCAAATAAGAAAAGCCCAACAGTAACTAAGCCATGCCGAAGGTCTAGCCTTCCTCCTATTTCTCCCAGACCAATGCGTCTTACCAAATCTAAAAGTTACTATATAAAAAATGAAGATAAACCCAGGGATAGACTTTGGTCTTCTCCAACTTTCTCACCAACCTGTCCACTTAGGGAACAGTCTCAGGATATGACTGGTACATTAACTCTTGTTCCATCACCTTCATTTAATTTAGATACATTAATAACACCTAAATTAGATGTTCTAAAGAGTAGTGTATTCTCTGCTGGGAAAGGTGTTGCAGAGAAGGCAAGCAAATGGTATACAAGATTCACTATGTATACTACACCCTCCAAGGTAAGATTTTCTGGTATAATCATGGTTACTTCTTTCTACCCCCTTGATGGAAAATTTGAAAATGCATGACTGCTGGAAACATTTATATTGATAGTTATTCTTTAAATAATGGACCTGTCTAAAGAAAACTTTTAAAAATCTTAAATTTGTTTATGTTTAAGACTTAGGCCTCTAAGGAGAAGAAATTTTATTGATTAGATTTCTTTCTATAATTCCACTGTGAAAGATAACTTATTAAGTAAGAATTGTTTATTAGAGTCCATCATGAGAAAAATTATTATTGATTTTCAATCTTCATACTGGTTTTCTGACTAAACCTATTAATATAACAAAGTGAAGATTGTTAGCATATTAGTTCTACAAAACAATTTTCAAATAAAAAAAATAGAGCACACTATCAGCAGAAATTGTTACTCTTATTGCATTATGGATATTGCCATTGTCTCTTTTTTAAACTTCTTTTCCTTTTTATTCTAATGAAGGGGAGAGGGTTCTCTCATTTATTTGGTAGATTCACATACTTTCAAAATATATATTTGATTAGAAGTGAAAATAAAGGCAAATAATCTTTAGCCTTTAAAATTTGTAGGCAGTAAAGTCTTTTTTTGATTTTGTAAAATTAATCTTTCAGAAATCATTGATTTTTTCTGCTTGCACTTTGGAAATTTCTAATAGGTCAATGGCCATGCCTTCTTAGGGCTTTCTAATTCAGCTTGGCTTCCTGTAGGCAGCATGAACAAAGAAAGGACATGTCTTCTCAGTCAGTTGTATTTTTTAATATTATATGTTTGAAATAATAACAATTATAAAAAGTCACTATTTATAAGGTACTATACTATCTATTTGAAGAAATTTGTATCACTGTATAATCAAATGTGCCTTTTAAAAATTTTTTAACTAGTATTAATCAATACTTAACTTGAAATTGGTTCTGTCACTCCCAGATCTAAATAGAAAAAAAAGTTTTCAACTCATTCTGAATCTTTGCTTAAATGAAGATGATTTTACACTATGCACACAACCGACTTTCATTCTGGCTCCAATGCTTCAGAACTTAAGGGTAGTTTGGATTCCAAAGGCCTTCTCCTTTTTTCTCACTGTTTCACTTTCTCAGTATGCTAACTAGTGCCTAGCACTTGTCTTGGGCAAAGATGTCATTTGATTTTTCCAGTGTCCTAAAATGCCTATCCTGAAAAGAGGAAAGAAAAAAGTTTTGACACTGCATAGGTCAGAATAAAACTCCATAGCAGGACCTTTCTAATCAAGAGAAAGCTAGGTACTGCACTTTGTTTTCAATCATTCACATAGGGAGCTCCTAGGTGAGAAATTTCTTCTGATTATATAGATCACTACCTTCTCTGCAGACCTGTCTTGAACATTCAGAGGTTACAGGACTTATCCAGGG
This sequence comes from Antechinus flavipes, assembly GCF_016432865.1. Lineage (NCBI taxonomy): Eukaryota > Metazoa > Chordata > Mammalia > Dasyuromorphia > Dasyuridae > Antechinus > Antechinus flavipes. Next base: position 540,932,406 of record NC_067399.1, read on the forward strand.
TTACACAGCCATTATATGTCAGAGATGGGGCTTGAACCTAGTCTCTTAAGCCACCTCTAATCATTGTACCATACTGCCTCTTGATGAAGAGAAAACGTTTCCTTTAACCATCTCTTCTTTCCCTGGCTTGCTGCCATTTAGAGCTCAGAATTAATGAAAACACAATTTTTACTCAAATACTAAAGACTATTGTCTTTACTATTGTCATAGACTGAGGACTCCTTTACAGTCTTCTATTTTTTTCTGAGTCAACTGCTTTTTTGTCCATTTGGCTTTTTTCCAGTGCATATTAACAAATAACAAATAGCAAATAACGAAATGAAACAAAAAAAACATTTTAACTATTTGCACAATTGTTTCTACAAAGTCTTTAAATGTATTAATTTGAAATAATTATTTTCCTCTTGACAGGTAATACTCTGAAATAAAATTATTAGGAGTAAGAAAAATCATTTTTGTAAGATAAGTTTTATTCTAGAGATAGTTTGTAAAACTCTGAATTCATTTTGCGATGGACATTATGTCTCAGTGGTAAGTCTTGAGACTGTCTCATTATATTTTCCCCAAGCTGACTGTCAAGGATACATTTCTTGTTTGTTTGGATTTTTTATTATTATTTTTTCTCCTGTTGAACATCCCCATAGTACCGATATTGGTAAAGGAACATTATTAAATTGGTTGTCTTAACTTGAAAATAGTGAACTTTCTCCAGGCTAAAAAAAATAAGCAATTTAATTGTCTTATTAGGATCAGAATTCAGACCGAACCAGTCTTTCTTCAGTTGGAGCCCTAGATTCTGAATCTACCTCTTTAACAGATGAAGAAGCTTGCAGTGAATTTGAAGGAATGCCTTCCCCTCAAGAGAATAATGTCACATCAGAGACAAAGGGAATCGGACTTAGTAGATCAAGTCTAGAAAGTACTACCTCTTGCGAGGGTTTGTTTTAACAATTTTATAACATAATTTTATAATATTCATCTCATTTGTAATCCCTTTTTGCTAATTTATATCTTTAATTATATCTACTTGAGAATTCCTCATTCTAATCATAGATGCTTCCCTGAATGTGGTACTTTTATCTGGCTCTAGTTTACCACTAGAAAGATCCTGGGAGATCATTTAATATGCTCCCTCATTTTACAGATGAGAAAACTGATCAGTGTTTTCTTTTACAACTTCTGTGTTTTCTTACCCAACATGACTTTTTTGGAACTGTTTTGCATAACTTCACATGTGGTTTCTTAATTGTGGGTGGGGATAAGGGAGAGAACCTAGGGGAAAAAAATTTTTTTAAACAAATGTAAAAAAAAAAAAGAAAGAAAGAAAAGAAAACTGAACTCAAAAAAAAAAAAAAAACAAAAACAAAAAAAAAAAAACCTTGTTACTTGCCTAAGAACACAAATTAGCAAAAACAAAAATAGAAATTAGTTTTTAAAGAGAGAGAGCAAAAGAATACCTCTTTTGTAGAATGAAAGTCTGAAATAAAAAAAAGAGTATCTTTTGTCTAGGTATTGGAAGATGACTTTGACAGAATTAAAAAACAAAATCTCTCATGTTCTGAACATCTTCTATCCTTACATAAACTTTATCTCTTAAGATTTATATTCCGTCCTTACCTAGACCTTTAAGCACATACCTAAACCTAAAATGTATGAACCAGAAAATTTTATTCCTTTTAATGCTGGTCATGATATAGTTACGAAACAGATCATTTCCATTAACCCATTTTTAAAATGTTTGGTATTTTTTTAAAACTTTAGATTCATTTTATTTTTTTCATTTATCAATCAACATTTATTAAACCTTACTATGTGCTTTCAACTAAGCTACACATTGAGAATACAAAGACAAACATGAAAATATTCCTTGCTTAAAAGAACCCTGCATTCTATTGTATGAAACAACAAATAGATCTATAGTTATATACCCCAACACTTACAAAGCAGACACAAAGCTGACCTTAGGAAAACACTAGTAGGTTGGGGGACCAGTAAAGGCTTCCTGTTGAAGGTGACTATTGAGCTAAACTTGAAGGAAGCAGAAGGAAGGGAGGAGAACATTCTAATTATAAAGGGACAATTGGGTACAAAAGCAGAACCATGGGATATGAAGGACCACAAGTAGGCCAATATGATTGTACTCTAGAGTGTAGAGGAAGCAATAATTAGCAGTGACAGAATAGTTAGAAAAAGGTCATATTGTGAAGAGCTTTAGATGCCAGGTGAAATAGTTTGTTTGATTCTCGAGACAGTAGTTTTATTTAGTGGGAAAATGACATGGTCAGAATTGCACTTTAGGAAAATCACATTAAAAATAGTATGGAAGATGGATTGGAGTAGGAAAAAGCTGGAGACTGGAAGGGTAGATATTTCCAGAATCTAGGCAAGAGGCAATATGGGCCTGAACAAGAGCACTGGCTATGTGAGTAGAGGAAGAGATGTGTATAAGAAACACAGAAATAAAAATTACTAAAATTTGCCAGCTAATGGTCTTTGTAGGATGAGTGAGGATGAACAATTGAGGATGACATCAAGGTTGCAAACTGAATAATAAAAAACATGATGTTACCTTCAACATGAAAAAGTTCGGAATAAGGATGGGTTATGGGGGGAAATCATGGGTTCTCTTTTGGACATATGAGCTTGAGATACCTCCTGGTTAATGTTCAATGGGCAATTAGTAATGTGGAACTGGATTTCAGAAGTGAGATTTGGAATTGATCTTTTGGTATATGAGTCATCTGCATAAAGATTAAAATTGAACTTATGAATATTGATATATGGATGTACCAAAGGAGAGGACCTAGTGAAAAGGGAACAGGGTCTTTCAACATACCAACAATTAGTAATAATGACAAGGACAATGATTCAGTGAAAGAAATTAAGAAATTGTGATCAGATAATAAGATAACCAAGAAAAAAATCCTTCAATAGTTTTGATTCCCTCATCCATTTCAGCAAGCATTTATTAAGTCCCTACTACACACAGGATATAGGTACTGGTAATAAAAAAACAAAGCAAAATATTGTCCCTGTCCTTAAGGACCTTAGATTATATTACATACAATCTAGATGGCATATAAACATAATGCCTCTTAGATTTGTACAGTAGATTCTCAGGAAATATTTGTTGAAGAAATGAACCCAACATATACATGGACAAGTTTGTTTTCCCTGGTAACTAAAATGTATATATTAAAAATACATTTTCAGTGTTTTTTGCCTTACTGGTGTTTTATTGTTTTATGCCATGAAGGTTTTTTCCCCCATAAATAGAATACTTTCTTGAGTTATTATTACTGAAATCTAAAATTGTTATTTCATTTGTGAAAGTAAACCTACATTTAGTTATTTTAAAATTATCTACTATAATTTATTTTCATATTTAAAATATTTTGTTTGTTATTTTTTAAACAATGAATAGGTCCCTTGTCAAAGTTCGTTTTACCTGGAAAATCAGAATTGGCATCTTCTTGCAGCACAAGTAGTACAAATATCTTCCAGAACTATGCTATGGAGGTAAGAAATTCTTTTGAATTAGTATCTTTGTAACTGTAAAACTGAAATGAGAGAGAAAAGGACAAAATACAAGAGAACTGGAATGATTGAAGTATATGCAGTGTTTATGAATGAGGTATTATGAACCTAATATAAATGTCATTGCTCCCAATATTAATTTGTAGATTCAAATTCAAATTTGCAGAATCAAAATACCAGTGGGTTTCTTTATAGTTCCAAATAAAATCTTTACAAAATGTATATGGAAAAAGAAAAGGACAAGAATAATTAGGAAAGGTTTTGAAAGAAAAACAATAAAATTGGAAGACTTGTCCTCTGACACATTGAAGTATTACAAAGCTGTTAGAATTATATGGTATTGAGTTAAAATTAAACATAAAGATTAGTGAAATAATCTAAAAAACTCAGAAATAGATTCAAATATATATGTATGTGCATATATATATTTGTTTTTGTTAAAACTATGTTAAATAAAACTGGGAAAAAATTTATTATTTAATACAAGATGTTGATAATTATAACTGACTCTTAAATTATTATTGTAAGGCTTATAAAATACTCTAAACACCTCGTTGGTAATTTCTCTGAAACCTTATTGAGTTTAATGCCTGTTTATAGAAGAAGAAACTAAAAGACTCAGAGATATGAAATGACTTAGAGACAATAATGTCAGAGTCAGAACATGAAGCTGGGTCCCTCTCACTTCTAAGGCCCTTACTTACTCTATTGCACCACATTGCTAATGATGATGTGATGACAATATAGTCAAAAATACATTTAGATCCATAATTTATATAATGTGTGTTTTATCAAAGATTCAAGAATTTTTTTAAAAGCATTAGAAGGTTATAAGAAAAAACATCAGGGCAGCTGGATGGCGCAGTGGACAGAGCACCAACTCTGAAACCAGGAGGGCCTGAATTCTAATCTGACCTCAGATATGTCATTTCTATTTGCCTTGATTTCCTCATTTCCTGAAAAATGAGAATAATAGCACCTATCTCCCAGGATTGTTATGAGGATAAAAGTGCTTTGCAAACCTTAAAGCATTGTATAATTGTTAACTTATTATTAATGATATAATTAAGATAAAAAAAATAACATAGAGGAGAATAGCTGTGGCCTGTATCAGAAGAAAAAAACTGACATCAAAAATGTACAAGGAACATCTATCTATATTTAAGGGTAGCCTATAGTCCCTATTGGATAGTCAGACACTTTACAAAAGAAGATAAGAAAATTTAAAATACTCACATGAAAAAATTCATTCAAGAGAATGAAAATTGGAATAATGATAGGTACCACTTCATATCTGTCAAAAAAGTCAAAAACAAATAAATAGACAAAAACAACAAAAGGTATTGTAGCAGGTCCTTAGGAAAACAGTGTATTGCTGCTGAGACTATAAATTCATACAGTCTTCCTGGAAAGCAACTGGTTTTCCAGATTGTCTGTTTTTAATGATATCCTTTGACCACATACTCCCACTATTTGGAATATACCACAAGAGTATTAAAATTAATGCAAAAAATTACAACTGCATATCAGGTGTCCTCAAACTACTCCCCGCAGGCCAGATGAGGCAGCTGAGGACGTTTAACCCCCTCACCCAGGGCTATGAAGTTTCTTTATTTAAAGGCCCACAAAACAAAGGCTTTGTTTTTACTATAGTCCAGCCCTCCAACAATCTGAGGGACAGTGAACTGGCCCCCTATTTAAAAAGTTTGAAGACCTCTGTTTATATTCATAAGACACATGGTATAATAGATAGCAAGTCAGTCTTTCAGTCAGAGAGGCTATGGATTTAAAACCACTTGTGTATCGAGTAGCTAGATGTCTCTGGGCAAGGCATCATGCAAGGCATGCATGAACTTGGTTCAGGTTTGTCAGCCTCAAAAGGACAGAGTAATTGCCTGAATGCATTATTTATTGGAGGAAATTTGCTCATCATGAATTCTCTATACTTAGGAAGCCACAGGTCCAAAATCCCTCCCAAATTATGTAATAGCAAAAAACTGGAAATAATAAAAAACTGGAAATAAATGTTCCTCTCCCAATAGGAAAATGTCTTTCTGAACAATATCTGTATCCTAAACCCAGTTGTCCTACTATTAGGAACATTATTTTAGTCTATGTAAACTATTAATAACTATCATTTGTAATAAAAAAGAACTGGAACAATATAGAGGTCCAACAGAAGAATATCTAAACAATTTGTAGTGTATATCAATATAGTGGAATATTAAAATATAATTAAGAATGGTAAATGAATAAGGAAACAGAAAAAATGTGATAAGAAAAATTTAAGAAAGCAAGTCTAAAAGAATGGTTCATCTTTTTTATTAAGATCACAATGAATATAAAATGGTATCTAAATTGGAGTAACTGCTGATCTCCAGACAATATCCAATATTGCTTTATAATAAAAATATCAGTATAAATGTTATTAATGTAGAATTGTTTTCTATCTCTTGCCTTCAATTTTAAATTAATGAGATTTTACTGTACAATTTTCAAGTCAAAAAACTAGAATCATTTATGAAATTTATGGATAATGAACTAATTTTCTTTTTTCTTTGCAGCATCATTATGAATAATAATAATAACTTACCTTATGTGATGCCATGATATTTATAAAGCACTTTTCTTACATTTCCATTTGATCCTCAGATTAAGCTTTTGAAGTAATACAATTAGAGTTCTCATATTTCAGATGAAACAGCCAGTAGCCAGAGAGACCTAATAGTTTTCTCAAGGTTATGAAGCTCATAAATGGCAGAACTGGGATTTTAATCCAGGCCTTCTGACTCCAGGGGAGATATTTTTCCTGCCTCCCTTAGATGAAGCCTGAATGTTAATCTTCAGATAGATTTATTTCTTGAGTTAGATTTTATTTTAATTCACTTTGTACAGATAGCAATTCTCATGGAATAGTTTAAGGCTTGACCACAAAAATACATAAATTCAAGAGAGTGTTGTTTTCTCTTGCAGGTTCTCATATCAAGCTGTTCAAGATGTCGAACTTGTGACTGCCTTGTACATGATGAAGAAATCATGGCTGGTTGGACAGCAGATGATTCAAATCTCAATACCACATGCCCTTTTTGTGGAAATCTTTTCTTACCCTTTCTAAATATTGAAATAAGAGATTTGCGACGACCTGGCAGGTAATAACCTTTCTTTTTTCTTTATATTCACTAGCTTTGTTGGTTCTGGACAAATCATTTAAATTCTATTTGTCTTAGTTTCCTCAACTGTAAAATGGGGATAATAAAAGCACCTATCTCATAGTTATGCCATGAAGTTATGCCAATGCAATAATATTTTTAAAGCACTAAGTAACAGTGCCTGGTGCTATATAAATGCTACCTGTAATGCTAATGATTATTCTTGTTATTTAAAGAAGCATGTATTTGTATACTTTTTCTTTAAAAAAATTTAAAACATGTCATTCACATTGTAGGTATTTTTTAAAGTCTAGCCCTTCTACTGAGAATATGCATTTTCCATCATCATATTCAAATCAAACAAGGAAGTCCTACATTTCTTCATCAGCCTCAGGCGTTGCTATTTCTGCTCAAGAGAATTTTAATGCAAATAGGTAATTATGGTTATGTGGTGTTACATATTTCTAGCACTTTGTATGTTCTATTTCAGCCTTATTTGGTGATCTTTTACAGTGCAGTTTTAGGTTATTAAACTAATAAACTGTTAAAAGATTTGACAGTTTCAAAGGAGTTAAGTTCTGAAATTTGTTAATAGAGCCTCATGAAAAATTTCCACCTCCTTCAGTTGTTTAAAAAAGGTATTAAAATGGATCAGGAGACTAATGTTAGGTCATAAACACATGAACTTTTCAATAGAAAGGCAATATATATTGAAATGTCACCAAAATGGGGGATTGTAAAGTTTATAATAGAATATTCCCCACATTTTTTAAAGGCAAAATTAATAGGAAACTTAAAGCTTCAGATTATTTTTTCTTATCTTTGTCTTTCCAAGAAATTAGTAAAACATATGCTTGCTTTATTTTTATTTATCTTTAATGGAAAAAATTGTCCTCAGAAAAGACAAAAATAAACATGAAGAATAAGATAAGATGGAACTGCCAAATAAGATTTCTCACTAGGGTCATTGGCTCAATCCACCAGGTACTTTGTGATGACAGCTTCACTCTGGAATCTGGCACTAAGAACCATCCCCAAGAAGCACTAGTGACAGAGGAGCTTCCTTTTAGAAAATGAGGTTTCTATGGTCACTTGGACAGAGTTCAGGAGGTGCCCTTGACATCCAAGTATGTTCTCTCTAGACTCAGCACAAGCCAGGCTCTTTTTTAGGACCATACCAAAAAGTTCCTCTTCGTATACAGGTTATCAGGGAAGAGCCAGTGCACCTTTAAAATGGAGAAGAAGGGCTTCCAGGTAAAAACAAAGGAAAAGAATGTGAAGAGGTAGAAGTGAATTTCTAATTGTCAAGTAGAAAAATATGCCACAGAGGAGAAAGTACCACTCAGTCAGAATCAAGTAAAAGCAAGAAAGTTTTTTTGTTTTTTGTTTTTTCCCTATAGAAGGGGATAGTCTGAACTTTTGATACAGAAGCAGCTCCTTGTGCTGCAAAGAATGAGGATGTGAATCCCCAGGGACTGGCTAGGAAAGGGAGATCATCCAGTAGGTTTGGGGGTGGAGGGAAGGGAAAGAAAAGATTTCAGGGCAGAGGACAAGAGTGGTATGGGGTTTGGGCAGAGTTACTTCCTCTCTGGGCCTCAAAGTTAGGAAAAGAATTTGAAATTATACATGATTATATAAAAACATGGTCCAAACCTCTAAGAGTAAGAAAAAATACAAATTAAGACAACTCTGGAGTTTCTCTTCACTCTGCAAATTGTCAAAAATAAAAAGAGAAAAGAAAACCAGTCAGTGTTAGAGAGATTATGGGAAGATAGGCACACTAAAACATAGTTGAACTTTTGAATTGATCCATTCATTCTTTCAATTTAAAATTATGCAGAAGTGATTATACCATCCATACCCTTTGACCCAATGACCCAAATACTACTTATAGATCCCCAGGTCGTCAAAAACAAAATATCACCATGGTGATCTTTGTTTCCAATTCTTTAGTGCTGCAGAGGGGTTTTTCATCAATTGGGAAAAAGAAGGGAAAGTAAACATAGTCTATGAGTGATCCAGATTTAGAAAGATTTACATAAATAGACGCAAAGTGAAATAAGCAAAACCAAAAAGACAAAAAGAAAATGGACTCTGAACAATTGAGACAGCAAGGACAGTGTAGAAGATCAATTAATGAAATCTCCCTCCTCAGAACAGAAAGGATAAGGGATAGGGACAGGCACTGTAAAATGTGCTTGTACCTTGTCAGATGTCACTCTTACCAGGTTTTCTTGTTTAATTGATTTCTTTTTGTGACAAGGGAGAATTCATTCTTAAGGGAGTTGGGTGGGATTTCCCCCTGCAATGAATGAGGTCATTTCAGGACATCAGTTTAAAAAAAAATAAGCTTGAAAACAAATGGAGTTGTGCCAATTAAACCTTTGTTTTGATAGGGTTACTAGTTTGGTAAATCAAGAAAATGTGAAAAAATATCATTTACCTAGGAATGGGAAAGATGAAAAGATTAAGTTAACAGTTTTTTAGTTTGATTCAGAACCAGTTGAGCGATGAAATCCAAACTGTAGTCAGTAATGCAGTATTGTCAATTTTAAAGAATCTATAGTGCAACCTGTACTTTTTCCTTGGGCTATTTAATATTTTCACCAGTGACTTAGGATAGACATTAATGTTATGCTTGTCAGATTTATAGATAGTACAAAGCTTTGATAAATAATTGGGAATGAGGAACTTTTAAAAAATACATATATAATTCATATATTGGATCTAACATATATTTCAACATATTTAACGTGTGTTGGACTATCTGCCAGCTAGGGGAGGGAGTGGGGGAAGGAGGAGAAAATTTGGAACAGAAGGTTTTTCAGGGGTCAGATTTGGAAAAATTACCTATGCATATGCTTTGTAAATAAAAAGCTTTTTAAAAATACATATATGTTTACAAGTGATTTGATTTAATTAATATTTAATAATTTTTCCAAATTTTTTCCCCAAAATTTGAAAAGGAAAATATAAAAAATGTATTCCTAACACCTAAGCTAGTTCAAGATAAAGCAAAGAAAGGACTATGTAGACCTTTATTCTATTTCAAAATCTTTGCATAAAATTCTCATTTAAAAAAAAAAACTATTGCAATTAACAAAGAAATTATTCAAGTTAACCAAAATAGATGCAAGTATGGTGCTTCATTAGTAGAACAATTCATATAAATAGCCATTATAAAAACAAAACATCCACATGATTACTTCAATAAACACAATAAACACAAAAAAGTTTTTTGACCAGGTACAATATTTATTAATGCTAAAAACTCTATAAAGTACCAGTGTAGGAGATAAAATAGAAATTAGAAAAAAATATTATCTAAAATTAAAAACACTATTTGCAATGGAGAAAACACTGTCAGTGTTCCCAATAACTAATGAGGACAAACCAAAGA